>NW_021286205.1:6879-7697 GCF_002162155.2 Triticum dicoccoides
ACTAGAGTTGAACAAGCTCTATAAGCTAGTTCAAATAATTTTACACTAGAGTTGAACTAGCTCTATAGCCTAGTACAAATAATTTTACACTAGAGTTGAACTAGCACTATAAGCTAGTTTAAATAATTTTACACTAGAGTTGAACTAGCTCTATAAGCAAGTTGAAATAATTTTACACTAGAGTTGCACTACCTCTATAGCCTAGTACAAATAATTATACACTAGAGTTTAACTAACTCTATAAGCTAGTTAAAATAATTTTACAATAGAGTTGACCTAGCTCTATAGCCTAATACAAATGATTTTACACTAGAGTTGAACTAGTTCTGTAGCCTATTACAAATGATTTTACATTAGAGTTGAACTAGATCTATAAGCTTGTTTAAATAATTATACACTAGAGTTGAACTAGCTCTATAAGCAAGTTGAAATAATTTTACACTAGAGTTGAACTAGCTCTATGGCCTAGTACAATTAATTTTACACTAGAGTTGAACTAGCTCTATAAGCTAGTTCAAATAATTTTACACTAGAGTTGAACTAGCTCTATAGCCTAGTACATATAATTTTACACTACAATTGAACTAGCTCTATAAGCTAGCTGAAATAATTTTACACTAGAGTTGAGCCAGCTCTATAAGCTTGTTCAAATAATTTTACACTAGAGTTGAACTAGCTTTATAGCCTAGTACAAATAAATTTACACTAGAGTTGAACTAGCTCTATAAGCTAGTTAAAATAATTTTACACTAGAGTTGACCTACCTCTATAGCCTAATACAAATGATTTTACACTAGAGTTGAACTAGTTCTATAGCC
>NW_021286205.1:10753-12308 GCF_002162155.2 Triticum dicoccoides
CTCTATAAGCTAGTTCAAATAATTTTACACTACAGTTGAACTAGCTCTATAGCCTAGTATAAATAATTTTACACTAGAGTTGAACTAGCACTATAAGCTAGTTTAAATAATTTTACACTAGAGTTGAACTAGATCTATAGCCTAGTACAAATCATTTTACACTAGAGTTGAACTAGCACTATAAGCTAGTTTAAATAATTTTACACTAGAGTTGAACTAGCTCTATAAGCAAGTTGAAATAATTTTACACTAGAGTTGCACTAGCTCTATACCCTAGTACAAATAATTTTACACTAGAGTTGAACTAGCACTATAAGCTAGTTCAAATAATTTTACACTAGAGTTGACTTAACTCTATAGCCGAATACAAATGATTTTACAATAGAGTTGAAGTAGTTCTATAGCCTATTACAAATGATTTTACACTAGAGTTGAACAAGCTCTATAAGCTAGTTCAAATAATTTTACACTAGAGTTGAACTAGCTCTATAGCCTAGTACAAATAATTTTACACTAGAGTTGAACTAGCACTATAAGCTAGTTTAAATAATTTTACACTAGAGTTGAACTAGCTCTATAAGCAAGTTGAAATAATTTTACACTAGAGTTGCACTACCTCTATAGCCTAGTACAAATAATTATACACTAGAGTTTAACTAACTCTATAAGCTAGTTAAAATAATTTTACAATAGAGTTGACCTAGCTCTATAGCCTAATACAAATGATTTTACACTAGAGTTGAACTAGTTCTGTAGCCTATTACAAATGATTTTACATTAGAGTTGAACTAGATCTATAAGCTTGTTTAAATAATTTTACACTAGAGTTGAACTAGCTCTATAAGCAAGTTGAAATAATTTTACACTAGAGTTGAACTAGCTCTATGGCCTAGTACAAATAATTTTACACTAGAGTTGAACTAGCTCTATAAGCTAGTTCAAATAATTTTACACTAGAGTTGAACTAGCTCTATAGCCTAGTACATATAATTTTACACTACAATTGAACTAGCTCTATAAGCCAGCTGAAATAATTTTACACTAGAGTTGAGCCAGCTCTATAAGCTAGTTCAAATAATTTTACACTAGAGTTGAACTAGCTTTATAGCCTAGTACAAATAAATTTACACTAGAGTTGAACTAGCTCTATAAGCTAGTTAAAATAATTTTACACTAGAGTTGATCTACCTCTATAGCCTAATACAAATGATTTTACACTAGAGTTGAACTAGTTCTATAGCCTATTACAAATGATTTTACACTAGAGTTGAACTAGCTCTATAAGCTAGTTCAAATAATTTTACACTAGAGTTGAACTAGCTCTATAGCCTACTACAAAGAATTTTACACTAGAGTTGAACTAGCACTATAAGCTAGTTGAAATAATTTTACACTAGAGTTGAGCCAGCTCTATAAGCTAGTTCAAATAATTTCACACTAGAGTTGAACTAGCACTATAAGCCAGTTTAATTAATTTTACACTAGAGTTGAACTAGCTCTGTAAGCAAGTTGAAATAATTTTACACTAGAGTTGCACTAGCTCTATAGCCTAGTA
>NW_021286205.1:12737-21588 GCF_002162155.2 Triticum dicoccoides
TTTTACACTAGAGTTGAACTAGCTCTATAAGCAAGTTGAAATAATTTTACACTAGAGTTGCACTAGCTCTATAGCCAAGTACAAATAATTTTACACTAGAGTTGAACTAGTTCTATAAGCTAGTTCAAATAGTTTTACACTAGAGTTGACCTAGCTCTATAGCCTAATACAAATGATTTTACACTAGAGTTGAACTAGTTCTATAGCCTATTACAAATGATTTTACACTAGAGTTGAGCCGGCTCTATAAGCTAGTTCAAAAAATTTTACACTAGAGTTGAACTAGCTCTATAGCCTAATACAAATAATTATACACTAGAGTTTAACTAGCTCTATAAGCTAGTTTAAATAATTTTACACTAGAGTTGAACTAGCACTATAAGCAAGTTGAAATAATTTTACACTAGAGTTGCACTAGCTCTATGGCCTAGTACTAATAATTTTACACTAGAGTTGAACTAGCTCTATAAGCTAGTTCAAATAATTTTACACTAGAGTTGAACTAGCTCTATAGCCTAGTACAAATAATTTTACACTACAATTGAACTAAATCTATAAGCTAGTTGAAATAATTTTACACTAGAGTTGAGCCAGCTCTATAAGCTAGTTCAAATAATTTTACACTAGAGTTGAACTAGCTTTACAGCCTAGTACAAATAATTTTACACTAGAGTTGAACTAGCTCTATAAGCTAGTTAAAATAATTTTACAATAGAGTTGACCTAGCTCTATAGCCTAATATGAATGATTTTACACTAGAGTTGAACTAGTTCTATAGCCTATTACAAATGATTTTACACTAGAGTTGAACTAGCTCTATAAGCTAGTTCAAATACTTTTACACTAGAGTTGAACTAGCTCTATAGCCTACTACAAATAATTTTACACTAGAGTTGAACTAGCACTATAAGCTAGTTGAAATAATTTTACACTAGAGTTGAGCCAGCTCTATAAGCTAGCTCAAATAATTTTACACTAGAGTTGAACTAGCACTATAAGCTAGTTTAAATAATTTTACACTAGAGTTGCACTAGCTCTATAGCCTAGTACAAATAATTTTACACTAGAGTTGAACTAGCTCTATAGCCTACTACAAATAATTTTACACTAGAGTTGAACTAGCACTATAAGCTAGTTCAAATAATTTTACACTGGAGTTGAACTAGCTCTATAAGCTAGTTGAAATAAATTTTTCACTAGAGTTGCACTAGCTCTATAAGAAAGTTGAAATAATTTTCCACTAGAGTTGCACTAGCTCTATGGCTGTCGGTGTACTAGAATAGGGGTACCCTAGTACCCCGAACTTGTGCACGGGCAGTTGCAGCACCCCGCGGCAAGGCTTGCTGGGCGAACGCCAAGATCCTCCAAGGTTCCCTTGGAGCCATCCAAGAACGAAGTATTGAAGCTAAGGAGACAAGGCCCCGGCAAGAGGAGCTTGCCGGGAAGGCCAACCAAGGCACTCCAAGGAACTTGCCGCGACGCGCCACGCGCTCCGGCAAGGCAACAAGGCCCCGGCAAGAGGAGCTTGCCGGGAAGACTAAACAAGGTACCCCGAAGCCCGGTGAGCGACGAGCTTTTGGATCCGACAAGATAACAACAGCGGCAAGGCGCTTGCCGCGGCAGGCGGCCACTCTGTGCCCACGCTCCAGCGCATCCACCAACGTGTCGCTCTGGGGACCTCTCCAGGCGCGCGTGGCAGGAGGCTGTGCAGCCAGCGGTTCGTAGTGGCATGTGAAGCTGACAAGATCACCATCGTGGCGAACGGTGGCGCCCCTAACGTCCTTTTCTGCACTGTTTGGGCGACGCAGACGGGCATTTAATGCCCTTGTCCCCTGCCGTCAGGGTTAGGTAGGGTGCACTGTATAAGCAACTATACCAACCACCTCGCTTTTTACGTTAGTACCCTCCTCTGCGTTGCCACCTGTCGGTGACCCCTTTAGCGTATAAAAGGAGGCCCATGCGCAACGCAGAGGGGGTTCGGACAGTTCGCTTCGATTCATTCGTAGCCCAGAAAACACTATACTCTCTCTCTCGAGAGTAAGAACACAAGATAATACAACCAGACAAGCAGCTGTAGGAGTGTTATCTCTCCGGAGAGCTCCGAAGCTGGGTAAACTGCTCGTGTGCTTCGCCTCGATCTGCTCTTCGTGCGATCTCCGCCCCCCGCCGAACCGAAAGGGGCCCGGTCCGCCGGCCCCATAGGTGTATGAGGATCAGTTTCCCCGACATCTAACCTTTTGTACAAGTCTTGTCGCTGTTGCATGTAATCCTTTTTACAAAGCCGAGCGCAGATCCCGTTCATAAAAAGAACCCCATGTGCTCAGCACAACTTGTCCATTTCATGCATTAGTTCCTCTCTTGCATGCGATTATCTGACACTTTGTGCAGCACCTACATCCGGTAAGCAGTAACGAGCCGAAGAGCTCCATATTATTATTTTCTCTTCTTTCTCCTTTTTTAAAGGAAAAGAAGGTTCCCTCGCACACAAGTTTGCCGGGGGGGGGAAGGAGAATATTGTGGTATGGACCAGGCGTCATTCAAGCAAAGACTTGCCTTACCGGGAAGCAAACGACAGAAAAGCTAAGTTGCCAAAGTTTGAGCAATCAGTTTTTAAATTTTTGAGTTATCTTCCTCGAACGACCCTGCTTTGTATGGAAAACCTGTGCGCGGAGGAACCAACTCGTGGCTAGTTGCGCCCTTACTTTGTTTCGAGTCTGCTCAACAGCTTAAGCGTGCTGCATCTAGTCGCGACAAGGTTTCTTGTCGGAAGCAGCGCCGCCAGCAGGCTGCTGAAGTTCCGCACTCAGCGCTCACGGCTTGGGCGCCTGCGCCGACAAGTTCCCTAGAAGCGTAGGGTAAAAACATACAAAGGAAGGAATCTAGTAGAGGACATAACATAGCAATTGATAACAGAAATAAAGTTATATTACAAGATAACTTGTCGCAGCTCTAACAGACTGTTTTCATAACATGATTAGCAGCGACAAGGGAAAAGAAGAAATGGCCGACCTAGTCTACGCGTCCGCCCTCGACCCTCTTGATCTCGCTCACCTTGTCCACAATGGGTGCGACAAGGGCCTTGAGCGCATCCAGATCGGCGTCAGGCGGCAAGGACCTGAGGACGTTGGTGAAGCTGAGGCCTGGGTTGCGGAAGGCAACCTTCATCAACACCTTCTGGAGAACCCCCGCACAGATTTTGCGTGACTCGTCGGCCAGCTGCTTCGGGATCCTTTCCCGGAGCCGCTGGAGTGCCGTCGCCACGCCCTTGAAGAACAGGCTGAGCTTGGCGCTAGGTTGAAGACTCTCGTCGGAAGGATACCCAAAGTCCTCCATCCCCAGCTGCGCCAGCTCCTCGTTGATGACTACGGCAATGTTCACCAGACCCTCGGTCCAGTGCTCCACAGTGTCTCTGAACGAGTTCTGGGTAACTGCAATGCTCTCTAGCAACGCCGCGTCAGCCTTGACCTTCTCCGACAAGGTCTTCTCCTGCTCCTTGGCGGCCTCCAGCGTCTGCTTCAGCGTGGCCAGCTTCAGCTCCAGATCTGCTTTGGAATCCTTGGCGGCGCTGAGCTCCTTGCCCCTCTCAGCGAGAAGACCTTGCAGCTCACCGTAGGCGGCAGCATCCTTCTCACGCTCGCGCTTGAGCGCGACAAGCTCCTCACCGCTCTTCCCAGTGTTGGCCTCCAGCTGCGCCACCTTCTCCTCCAGCTCTTTCTTGGCGGCCTCTGCAATTGCCGCAGCGTCCTTTGCCTCCTTGAGCGCCCCGCCAAGTGCTTGCTCACGCTCGGCGAGCTCTTCCTCGTAGCTGTCGAGGTTGGCCTTCCGCTGCACTAGTTTACCTTCCCGCGCGGACTGCTTCTCGGCGGCCAGCCTTTGCTCCTCTTCAGCTTTGGCCTTCTTGAGAAGGAAGGCCGTGGGCTCCTTGTCGAGTCGCTCCCGCTCCTGCGCCAGGGACCGGAGAGCTTCTTGATTGTTGCCCCGGAGCTCCTCCGCGCGCTTCTCCATGTCAACTCCCACCTTCGCGACAAGCGCTTCCCGAGAAGCCAGTTTGGCTTGCCGGGCGCGGTAGAGTGACAACAGCTGCTCGTCCTCAGGCTCGCCATTGCTGCTGCTGGGCGCGTCAACCAACGACAGTCCAACAGAGGCGAGAACCTCCCCGTCGAAAGTCTCCCCCTCGACTGGTGCCCTGGGGCTCGACGCCCAGGGTAGCTTGATGAAAATATTGTCACCGGCCTTCAAGTAGGCGCCGGGCTGGGGCTCCTCGGAGCCCGGCTCTGCAGAAGCGGCAGAGGGATCGGCGGTCGGCGCAGCGCCCGGCGCTCCTGCGGCCTCAGGGTCATCAGTGCGATCCCCCGACCCCTCGCCGGCTTCTGCAGCGGCAGCCCCGGCGGCCTCCTCGCCGGCGGTCTCATCAGCACCGGCCCCTTCCTCGCTGGCGCCCTCTGTCTCCATTGGCTCAGCCGCAGATGGGTCTGAAGAACGAAGAAGGAAGGAAAACCAATCAAAAATCCAGGAGACGAAAAACAGAAGAAGCAGAACCCAAGGGAAAGTTTCTGGGCAAGTGGATTACCTGCGCCAAGATCTATAGTTGCGGCCTCGGTCGCCGCAGGATCAGCAGTGCTGTCCCTTGCCGGAGAGTTCCCCCTTGCCGGAGAGCGCTCCCTTGCCGGGGACTCCTCTCTTGGCGGCGCAGTCGAAGCAGGTGGCACTTTGGGACCAGTTTCCGGGCGCTCCTGATGAGACTGCTCTGCTCCTGCACAAGTCAACAAGCAAGATATCAACAAAGGAAAAAGCACTCAAGCGCGCCCGGCAGCAGAAGGCTAAACTATGAACTTACGCTGGGGGCTGCGCTGGGGGCTGCTTTGAGGGGTGATTGCCGGGTCCGTCAAGGTGGTCTCGGACCCACCTCCTGCTGACACGATTGGGGTCATCCTCGATGACGATCACCACGGCCTTGGCCCTCTTCGCCGCTCTCTGGGCCAGCGTTCTGAAAAGAAAGGAGTCTAGATTGGAGCAAGTCAGATACAAGATATAAACACCAAGATTGAAGAACTACAAGAGCACCAAAGAAACTCACTCCTCTTCCTCCTCGTCGGAGCTAAGCGCGGAAAGATCGAAGTCCGGCCCTCCTCCGGTGCGGCGAGGTGGAGGAGTAGGATCCCTTACTCGCTTGGCGGGGGCGGTGGCGGTGGCCCGGGAACATCCCGCTCCAGTTGCCGCTGTTGCGTGAGGCGCTCCCGCGGCAACATTGCTTGCCACGGTAGAGCGCGTCGCATGGCTCGGCGGCTGTTGACCTGGCTGCCGCCCCACTGCGTCCCCGGCCCTGCGAAGGCGCCTTCTTGGCGGGGCCGGGGGCTCCGCCTGCGGCAAGTTTTCCGAAGGCTCGGGCTCCTCCTCGCCGGCCTCGGTCGGCTCGGCTTCGAAACCGGCAGGCTCCTCCTCGCCCATGAAATCCGCGCGCTCGGCAAGGTTTGCCGCCTCCACAGCCTCCGCCTCCTCCACAGTGAACCCAAACGCGCCCGCGGCAGCGGCGGCCGCAACCTCTTCCGCCCTAGTGGCGATGCGCTGCAGCTCCTCGTCGGTGGTGTCACAGGTGAGGCTCTTCTGCTCGTCAGCGTGGACCGGCACTTCCTCCAAGGTGTCGAAGAACGCTCGCGTTTGAACAACTCCAGAAGTATCGCATCCAGCTCCAGGACGGTGAAGTTGTAGTTGAGGCCCGGCCGCAGCCTCATGATGTCCGCGGAATTCTTGAATTCCCAAGCGGGCCTCCCCCTCTCCTACAGGGGGCAATATGGCGGCGGAGGAAATCTGCCCCGACAGCACCTACAGTGAGCCCGGCAAGCCTGAGGCGAAGAATCCTAGTGATGGCGATCTTCAGCCTCTCGTCTTCCGGGGCCACGTTGCTCCAGTCATTGCTGCGCACTATTGGAGCTTGGCGCACGGTGGTGAAGGGCTGCGGATTCTCCTGAACGATCCAGCACCACTCCGCTTTCCACTCCTCCCACTTGCTGTGGAGCTCACCCTCCAAGTATGCTTCTTTCTTGCCGACTCTCGAGATCCAGGCAATCCCTCCGGCAAGCGGCTCTCCTCTCTCTACCCGAGGTATGAAGAAGTGGCGGAAAAGGGCAACACTAGGGTGGACTCCGACAAAGTTTTCGCACAAATGTGCGAAAACCGCCATGGTCAGGACAACGTTGGGGGTGAAGTCAAGGAGGCGGAAGCCATATGTGTTCATAATATCATAGAAGAACTCCGAGAAGGGCGGGCAGAGCCCGCAGTAGAAGAATAGCGCGAAGAACGGGTACCCGTTTGGAGCCAGCTCCGAAGCAGCGGCCGGGAATACCCTCGTGCGCGGATCCGCCCGTGTCTCCGTCGCCCAGAAGAGGAAGAAGTACTACCTCAGCTCCTTCGCGCCGAGCTGGGGGGTAAAGATCGCCCGCTCCTTCCGCAGCGCCACGAGCCGCTGCGCCTCGGCCGACTTCACGCCCTTTCCCTTGTCGGCTTTCGGAGCCATGGCAGAGGTGGTGGGGAAGTTCGACGGCGTTGGTGATGCTGGTGGCAATGGGGGGCGGAGCGCTGCTCTCTCGGCTTCGAGAAGAAGGGGGGAGCGGCGGAGGTTCGTGAAGAAGAAGTAGCAGCAACCAGCGAGGGGGAACGAACTGCCCCTGTTTCCTCTGTTTATAAAGAGGGACGGGGCGGACGTTTCGGCCTTCCGAATACACAACCACCCACGATCTCTCCCACGATGCCGCATTCAACGCGTGCCAATATGGGAGAGCGCGGTGGATACGGAGCGAGATTCGGCGTGGCCCAGCCCGCATGTGCCCGTGCCCTGTCTTGGGCCTGGCCCAACAGCGCTCGGCACCGTGTCTGGCCCAGGCCCGGGGGCTCCTGTCGGTGTACTAGAATAGGGGTACCCTAGTACGCCGAACTGGTGCACGGGCAGTTGCAGCACCCCGCGGCAAGGCTTGCCGGGCGAATGCCAAGATCCTCCAAGGTTCCCTTGGAGCCATCCAAGAACGAAGTATTTATGCTAAGGAGACAAGGCCCCGGCAAGAGGAGCTTGCCGGGAAGGCCAACCAAGGCACTCCAAGGAACTTGCCGCGACGCGCCACATGCTCCGGCAAGGCAACAAGGCCCCGGCAAGAGGAGCTTGCCGGGAAGGCCAACCAAGGCACTCCAAGGAACTTGCCGCGACGCGCCACATGCTCCGGCAAGGCAACAAGGCCCCGGCAAGAGGAGCTTGCCGGGAAGACTAAACAAGGTACCCTGAAGCCCGGTGAGCGACGAGCTTCTGGATCCGACAAGATAACAACAGAGGCAAGGCGCTTGCCGCGGCAGGCGGCCACTCTGTGCCCACGCTCCAGCGCATCCACCAACGTGTCGCTCTGGGGACCTCTCCAGGCGCGCGTGGCGAGAGGCTGTGCAGCCAGCGGTGCGCAGTGGCATGCGAAGCTGACAAGATCACCATCATGGCGAATGGTGGCGCCCCTAACGGTCCTTTTCTGCACTGTTTGGGCGACTCAGACGGGCATTTAATGCCCTTGTCCCCTGCCGTCAGGGTTAGGTAGGGTGCACTGTATAAGCAATTGTACCAACCACCTCGCTTTTTACGTTTATACCCTCCTCTGCGTTGCCACCTGTCAGTGACCCCTTTAGCGTATAAAAGGAGGCCCATGCGCAACGTAGAGGGGGTTCTGTGACCCCTTCGATTCATTCGTAGCCCAGAAAACACTATGCTCTCTCTCTCGAGAGTAAGAACACAAGATAATACAACCAGACAAGCAGCAGTAGGAGTGTTATCTCTCCGGAGAGCTCCGAAGCTGGGTAAACTGCTCGTGTGCTTCGCCTCGATCTGCTCTTCGTGCGATCTCCGCCCCCCGCCGAACCGAAAGGGGCCCGGTCCGCCGGCCCCATAGGGGTTTGAGGATCAGTTTCCACGACAATGGCCTAGTAATAATAATTTTACACTAGAGTTGAACTAGCTCTATAAGCTAGTTCAAATAATTTTACACTAGAGTTGAACTAGCTCTATAGCCTAGTACAAATAATTTTACACTAAAATTGAACTAGCTCTATAAGCTAGTTGAAATAATTTTACACTAGAGTTCAGCCAGCTCTATAAGCTAGTTCAAATAATTTTACACTAGAGTTGAACTAGCTTTATAGCCTAGTACAAATAATTTTACACTAGAGTTGAACTAGCTCTATAAGCTAGTTAAAATAATTTTACAATAGAGTTGACCTAGCTCTATAGCCTAATACAAATGATTTTACACTAGAGTCGAACTAGTTCTATAGCCTATTACAAATGATTTTACACTAGAGTTGAACTAGCTCTATAAGCTAGTTCAAATAATTTTACACTAGAGTTGAACTAGCTCTATAGCCTACTACAAATAATTTTACACTAGAGTTGAACTAGCACTATAAGCTAGTTGAAATAATTTTACACTAGAGTTGAGCCAGCTCTATAAGCTAGCTCAAATAATTTTACACTAGAGTTGAACTACCACTATAAGCTAGTTTAAATAATTTTACACTAGAGTTGAACTAGCTCTATAAGCAAGTTGAAATAATTTTACACTACAGTTGCACTAGCTCTATAGCCTAGTACAAATAATTTTACACTAGAGTTGAACTAGCTCTATAGCCTACTACAAATAATTTTACACTAGAGTTGAACTAGCACTATAAGCTAGTTCAAATAAGTTTACACTAGAGTTGAACTAGCTCTATAAGCTAGTTGAAATAAAATTTTCACTAGAGTTGCACTAGCTCTATAGCCTAGTACAAATAATTTGACACTAGTGTTGAACTAGCTCTATAAGCTAGTTCAAATAATTTTACA
>NW_021286205.1:21913-27699 GCF_002162155.2 Triticum dicoccoides
TAGAGTTGAACTAGCACTATAAGCTAGTTCAAATAATTTTACACTAGAGTTGAACTAGCTCTATAGCCTAGTACTAATAATTTTACGCTAAAATTGAACTAGCTCTATAAGCTAGTTGAAATAATTTTACACTAGAGTTGAGCCAGCTCTATAAGCTAGTTCAAATAATTTTACACTAGAGTTGAACTAGCACTATAAGCTAGTTCAAATAAGTTTACACTAGAGTTGAACTAGCTCTATAAGCTAGTTGAAATAAAATTTTCACTAGAGTTGCACTAGCTCTATAGCCTAGTACAAATAATTTGACACTAGTGTTGAACTAGCTCTATAAGCTAGTTCAAATAATTTTACAATAGAGTTGAACTAGCTCTATAGCCTGGTACAAATAATTTTACACTAGAGTTGAACTAGCACTATAAGCTAGTTAAAATAATTTTACACTAGAGTTGAACTAGCTCTATAAGCAAGTTGAAATAATTTTGCACTAGAGTTGCACTAGCTCTATAGCCTAGTACAAATAATTTTACACTAGAGTTGAACTAACTCTATAGCCTACCACATATAATTTTACACTAGAATTGAACTAGCACTATAAGCTAGTTCAAATAATTTTACACTAGAGTTGAACTAGCTCTATAAGCTAGTTGAAATAAAATTTTCAGTAGAGTTGCACTAGCTCTATAGCCTAGTACAAATAATTTGACACTAGCGTTGAACTAGCTCTATAAGCTAATTCAAATAATTTTACACTCGAGTTGAACTAGCTCTATAGCCTAGACAAATAATTTTACACTAGAGTTGAGCTAGCTCTATAAGCTAGTTAAAATAATTTTACAATAGAGTTGACCTAGCTCTATAGCCTAATACAAATGATTTTACATTAGAGTTGAACTAGTTCTATAGCCTATTACAAATGATTTTACACTAGAGTTGAACTAGCTCTATAAGCTAGTTCAAATAATTTTACACTAGAGTTGGACTAGCTCTATAGCCTACTACAAATAATTTTACACTAGAGTTGAACTAGCACTATAAGCTAGTTGAAATAATTTTATAGTAGAGTTGAGCCAGCTCTATAAGCTAGTTCAAATAATTTTACACTAGAGTTGAACTAGCACTATAAGCTAGTTCAACTAATTTTACACTTGAGTTGAACTAGCTCTATAGCCTAGTACTAATAATTTTACGCTAAAATTGAACTAGCTCTATAAGCTAGTTGAAATAATTTTACACTAGAGTTGAGCCAGCTCTATAAGCTAGTTCAAATAATTTTACACTAGAGTTGAACTAGCTCTATAAGCTAGTTAAAATAAATTTTTCACTAGAGTTGCACTAGCTCTATAGCCTAGTACAAATAATTTGACACTAGCGTTGAACTAGCTTTATAAGCTAGTTCAAATAATTTTACACTCGAGCTGAACTTGCTCTATAGCCTAGTACAAATAATTTTACACTAGAGTTGAACTAGCACTATAAGCTAGTTCAAATAATTTTACACTAGAGTTGAACTATCTCTATAGCCTCGTACAAATAATTTTACACTAGAGTTGAACTAGCTCTATAAGCTAGTTCAAATAATTTTACACTAGAGTTGACCTAGCTCTATAGCCTAATACAAATGATTTTCACCAGAGTTGAACAAGTTCTATAGCCTATTAGAAATGATTTTACACTAGAGTTGAACTAACTCTATAAGCTAGTTCAAATAATTTTACACTAGAGTTGAACTAGCTCTATAGCCTAGTATAAAAAATTTTACACTAGAGTTGAACTAGCACTATAAGCTAGTTTAATTAATTTTACACTAGAGTTGAACTAGCTCAATAAGCAAGTTGAAATAATTTTACACTAGAGTTGCACTAGCTCTATAGCCTAGTACAAATAATTTTACACTAGAGTTGAACTAGCTCTATAAGCTAGTTCAAATAATTTTACACTAGAGTTGACCTAGCTCTATAGCCTAATACAAATGATTTTACACTAGAGTTGAACTAGCTCTATAGCTCTAATACAAATGATTTTACACTAGAGTTGAACTAGCTCTATAGCCTACTACAAATAATTTTACACTAGAGTTGAACTAGTAGTATAAGCTAGTTCAAATAATTTTACACTGGAGTTGACCTAGCTCTATAAGCTAGTTGAAATAAAATTTTCACTAGAGTTGCACTAGCTCTATAGCCTAGTACAAATAATTTGTCACTAGCATTGAACTAGTTCTATAAGCTAGTTCAAATAATTTCACACTCGAGTTGAACTAGCTCTATAGCCTAGACAAATAATTTTACACTAGATTTGAGCTAGCTCTATAAGCTAGTTAAAATGATTTTACAATAGAGTTGACCTAGCTCTACAGACTAAAACAAATGATTTTACACTAGAGTTGAACTAGTTCTATAGCCTATTACAAATGATTTTACACTAGAGTTGAACTAGCTCCATAAGCTAGTTCAAATAATTTTACACTAGAGTTGGACTAGCTCTATAGCCTACTACAAATAATTTTACACTAGAGTTGAAGTAGCACTATAAGCTAGTTGAAATAATTTTACACTAGAGTTGAGTCAGCTCTATAAGCTAGTTCAAATAATTTGACACTAGAGTTGAACTAGCTCTAAAAGCAAGTTAAAATAATTTTACAATAGAGTTGACCTAGCTGTATAGCCTAGTACAAATAATTTTACACTAGAGTTGGACTAGCTCTACAAGCTAGTTGAAATAATTTTACACTAGAGTTGAACTAGCTCTATAGCCTAGTACTAATAATTTTACACTAAAATTGAACTAGCTCTATAAGCTAGTTGAAATAATTTTACACTAGAGTTGAGCCAGCTCTATAAGCTAGTTCAAATAATTTTACACTAGAGTTGAACTAGCTCTATAAGCTAGTTGAAATAAATTTTTCACTAGAGTTGCACTAGCTCTATAGCCTAGTACAAATAATTTGACACTAGCGTTGAACTAGCTCTATAAGCTAGTTCAAATAATTTTACACTCGAGTTGAACTAGCTTTATAGCCTAGTACAAATAATTTTACACTAGAGTTGAACTAGCTCTATAAGCTAGTTCAAATAATTTTACACTAGAGTTGACCTAGCTCTATAGCCTAATACAAATGATTTCACACCAGAGTTGAACTAGTTCTATAGCCTATTACAAATGATTTTACACTAGAGTTTAACTAGCTCTATAAGCTAGTTCAAATAATTTTACACTAGAGTTGAACTAGCTCTATAGCCTAGTATAAAAAATTTTACACTAGAGTTGAACTAGCACTATAAGCTAGTTTAATTAATTTTAAACTAGAGTTGAACTAGCTCTATAAGGAAAGTTGAAATAATTTTACACTAGAGTTGCACTATCTCTATAGCCTAGTACAAATAATTTTACACTAGAGTTGAACTAGCTCTATAAGCTAGTTCAAATAATTTTACACTAGAGTTGACCTAGCTCTATAGCCTAATAAAAATGATTTTACACTAGAGTTGAACTAGCTCTATAGCCTACTACAAATAATTTTACACTAGAGTTGAACTAGCACTATAAGCTAGTTCAAATAATTTTACACTAGAGTTGACCTAGCTCTATAAGCTAGTTGAAATAAAATTTTCACTAGAGTTGCACTAGCTCTATAGCCTAGTACAAATAATTTTACACTAGCATTGAACTAGCTCTATAAGCTAGTTCAAATAATTTCACACTCGAGTTGAACTAGCTCTATAGCGTAGACAAATAATTTTACACTAGAGTTGAGCTAGCTCTATAAGCTAGTTAAAATAATTTTACAATAGAGTTGACCTAGCTCTATAGCCTAATACAAATGATTTTACACTAGAGTTGAACTAGTTCTCTAGCCTATTACAAATGATTTTACACTAGAGTTGAACTAGCTCTATAAGCTAGTTCAAATAATTTTACACTAGAGTTGGACTAGCTCTATAGCCTACTACAAATAATTTTACACTAGAGTTGAACTAGCACTATAAGCTAGTTGAAATAATTTTATAGTAGAGTTGAGCCAGCTCTGTAAGCTAGTTCAAATAATTTTACACTAGAGTTGAACTAGCACTATAAGCTAGTTCAAATAATTTTACACTAGAGTTGAACTAGCTCTATAGCCTAGTACTAATAATTTTACGCTAAAATTGAACTAGCTCTATAAGCTAGTTGAAATAATTTTACACTAGAGTTGAGCCAGCTCTATAAGCTAGTTCAAATAATTTTACACTAGAGTTGAACTAGCTCTATAAGCTAGTTGAAATAAATTTTTCACTAGAGTTGCACTAGCTCTATAGCCTAGTACAAATAATTTGACACTAGCGTTGAACTAGCTCTATAAGCTAGTTCAAATAATTTTACACTCGAGTTGAACTAGCTCTATAGCCTAGTACAAATAATTTTACAGTAGAGTTGAAGTAGCACTATAAGCTAGTTCAAATAATTTTACACTAGAGTTGAACTATCTCTATAGCCTCGTACAAATAATTTTACACTAGAGTTGAACTAGCTCTATAAGCTAGTTCAAATAATTTTACACTAGAGTTGACCTAGCTCTATAGCCTAATACAAATGATTTTCACCAGAGTTGAACTAGTTCTATAGCCTATTACAAATGATTTTACACAAGAGTTGAACTAACTCTATAAGCTAGTTCAAATAATTTTACACTAGAGTTGAACTAGCTCGATAGCCTAGTATAAAAAATTTTACACTAGAGTTGAACTAGCACTATAAGCTAGTTTAATTAATTTTACACTAGAGTTGAACTAGCTCTATAAGCAAGTTGAAATAATTTTACACTAGAGTTGCACTAGCTCTATAGCCTAGTACAAATAATTTTACACTAGAGTTGAACTAGCTCTATAAGCTAGTTCACATAATTTTACACTAGAGTTGACCTAGCTCTATAGCCTAATACAAATGATTTTACACTAGAGTTAAACTAGCTCTATAGCTCTAATACAAATGATTTTACACTAGAGTTGAACTAGCTCTATAGCCTACTACAAATAATTTTACACTAGAGTTGAACTAGCAGTATAAGCTAGTTCAAATAATTTTACACTGGAGTTGACCTAGCTCTATAAGCTAGTTGAAATAAAATTTTCACTAGATTTGCACTAGCTCTATAGCCTAGTACAAATAATTTGTCACTAGCATTGAACTAGCTCTATAAGCTAGTTCAAATAATTTCACACTTGAGTTGAACTAGCTCTATAGCCTAGACAAATAATTTTACACTAGATTTGAGCTAGCTCTATAAGCTAGTTAAAATAATTTTACAATAGAGTTGACCTAGCTCTATAGACTAAAACAAATGATTTTACACTAGAGTTGAACTAGTTCTATAGCCTATTACAAATGATTTTACACTAGAGTTGAACTAGCTCTATAAGATAGTTCAAATAATTTTACACTAGAGTTGGACTAGCTCTATAGCCTACTACAAATAATTTTACACTAGAGTTGAACTAGCACTATAAGCTAGTTGAAATAATTTTATAGTAGAGTTGAGCCAGCTCTGTAAGCTAGTTCAAATAATTTTACACTAGAGTTGAACTAGCACTATAAGCTAGTTGAAATAATTTTACACTAGAGTTGAACTAGCTCTATAGCCTAGTACTAATAATTTTACGCTAAAATTGAACTAGCTCTATAAGATAGTTGAAATAATTTTACGCTAGAATTGAGCCAGCTCTATAAGCTAGTTCAAATAATTTTACACTAGAGTTGAACTAGCTCTATAAGCTAGTTGAAATAAATTTTTCACTAGAGTTGCACTAGCT
>NW_021286205.1:29022-29864 GCF_002162155.2 Triticum dicoccoides
AGCCTATTACAAATGATTTTACACTAGAGTTTAACTAGCTCTATAAGCTAGTTCAAATAATTTTACACTAGAGTTGAACTAGCTCTATAGCCTAGTATAAATTTTTTTACACTAGAGTTGAACTAGCACTATAAGCTAGTTTAATTAATTTTACACTAGAGTTGAACTAGCTCTATAAGCAAGTTGAAATAATTTTACACTAGAGTTGCACTAGCTCTATAGCCTAGTACAAATAATTTTACACTAGAGTTGAACTAGCTCTATAAGCTAGTTCAAATAATTTTACACTAGAGTTGACCTAGCTCTATAGCCTAATACAAATGATTTTACACTAGAGTTGAACTAGCTCTATAGCCTACTACAAATAATTTTACTCTAGAGTTGAACTAGCACTATAAGCTAGTTCAAATAATTTTACACTGGAGTTGACCTAGCTCTATAAGCTAGTTGAAATAAAATTTTCACTAGAGTTGCACTAGCTCTATAGCCTAGTACAAATAATTTGACACTAGCATTGAACTAGCTCTATAAGCTAGTTCAAATAATTTCACACTCGAGTTGAACTAGCTCTATAGCCTAGACAAATAATTTTACACTAGAGTTGAGCTAGCTCTATAAGCTAGTTAATATAATTTTACAATAGAGTTGACCTAGCTCTATAGCCTAGTATAAAAAATTTTACACTAGAGTTGAACTAGCACTATAAGCTAGTTTAATTAATTTTACACTAGAGTTGAACTAGCTCTATAAGCAAGTTGAAATAATTTTACACTAGAGTTGCACTAGCTCTATAGCCTAGTACAAATAATTTTACACTAGAGTTGAACTAGCTCTATAAGCTA
>NW_021286205.1:29982-34537 GCF_002162155.2 Triticum dicoccoides
CTCTATAGCCTAGTACAAAAAATTTTACACTAGAGTTGAACTAGCACTATAAGCTAGTTTAATTAATTTTACACTAGAGTTGAACTAGCTCTATAAGCAAGTTGAAATAATTTTACACTAGAGTTGCACTAGCTCTATAGCCTAGTACAAATAATTTTACACTAGAGTTGAACTAGCTCTATAAGCTAGTTCAAATAATTTTACACTAGAGTTGACCTAGCTCTATAGCCTAATACAAATGATTTTACAATAGAGTTGAACTAGCTCTATAGCTCTAATACAAATGATTTTACACTAGAGTTGAACTATCTCTATAGCCTACTACAAATAATTTTACACTAGAGTTGAACTAGCAGTATAAGCTAGTTCAAATAATTTTACACTGGAGTTGACCTAGCTCTATAAGCTAGTTGAAATAAAATTTTCACTAGATTTGCACTAGCTCTATAGCCTAGTACAAATAATTTGTCACTAGCATTGAACTAGCTCTATAAGCTAGTTCAAATAATTTCACACTCGAGTTGAACTAGCTCTATAGCCTAGACAAATAATTTTACACTAGATTTGAGCTAGCTCTATAAGCTAGTTAAAATAATTTTACAATAGAGTTGACCTAGCTCTATAGCCTAATACAAATGATTTTACACTAGAGTTGAACTAGTTCTATAGCCTATTACAAATGATTTTACACTAGAGTTGAACTAGCTCTATAAGCTAGTTCAAATAATTTTACACTAGAGTTGGACTAGCTTTATAGCCTACTACAAATAATTTTACACTAGAGTTGAACTAGCACTATAAGCTAGTTAAAATAATTTTACACTAGAGTTGAGCCAGCTCTATAAGCTAGTTCAAATAATTTTACACTAGAGTTGAACTAGCTCGATAAGCAAGTTAAAATAATTTTACAATAGAGTTGACCTAGCTGTATAGCCTAGTACAAATAATTTTACACTAGAGTTGGACTAGCTCTACAAGATAGTTCAAATAATTTTACACTAGAGTTTAACTAGCTCTATAGCCTAGTACAAATAATTTTACACTAAAATTGAACTAGCTCTATAAGCTAGTTGAAATAATTTTACACTAGAGTTGAGCCAGCTCTATAAGCTAGTTCAAATAATTTTACACTAGAGTTGAACTAGCTCTATAAGCTAGTTGAAAGTAATTTTTCACTAGAGTTGCACTAGCTCTATAGCCTAGTACAAATAATTTGACACTAGCGTTGAACTAGCTCTATAAGCTAGTTCAAATAATTTTACACTCGAGTTGAACTAGCTTTATAGCCTAGTACAAATAATTTTACACTAGAGTTGAACTAGCTCTATAAGCTAGTTCAAATGATTTTACACTAGAGTTGACCTAGCTCTATAGCCTAATACAAATGATTTCACACCAGAGTTGAACTAGTTCTATAGCCTATTACAAATGATTTTACACTAGAGTTTAACTAGCTCTATAAGCTAGTTCAAATAATTTCACACTAGAGTTGAACTAGCTCTATAGCCTAGTATAAAAATTTTTACACTAGAGTTGAACTAGCACTATAAGCTAGTTTAATTAATTTTACACTAGAGTTGAACTAGCTCTATAAGCAAGTTGAAATAATTTTACACTAGAGTTGCACTAGCTCTATAGCCTAGTACAAATAATTTTACACTAGAGTTGAACTAGCTCTATAAGCTAGTTCAAATAATTTTACACTAGAGTTGACCTAGCTCTATAGCCTAATACAAATGATTTTACACTAGAGTTGAACTAGCTCTATAGCCTACTACAAATAATTTTACACTAGAGTTGAACTAGCACTATAAGCTAGTTCAAATAATTTTACACTGGAGTTGACCTAGCTCTATAAGCTAGTTGAAATAAAATTTTCACTAGAGTTGCACTAGCTCTATAGCCTAGTACAAATAATTTGACACTAGCATTGAACTAGCTCTATAAGCTAGTTCAAATAATTTCACACTCGAGTTGAACTAGCTCTATAGCCTAGACAAATAATTTTACACTAGACTTGAGCTAGCTCTATAAGCTAGTTAAAATAATTTTACAATAGAGTTGACCTAGCTCTATAGCCTAATACAAATGATTTTACACTAGAGTTGAACTAGTTCTATAGCCTATTACAAATGATTTTACACTAGAGTTGAACTAGCTCTATAAGCTAGTTCAAATAATTTTACACTAGAGTTGGACTAGCTCTATAGCCTACTACAAATAATTTTACACTAGAGTTGAACTATCACCATAAGCTAGTTAAAATAATTTTACACTAGAGTTGAGCCAGCTCTATAAGCTAGTTCAAATAATTTTACACTAGAGTTGAACTAGCTCGATAAGCAAGTTAAAATAATTTTACAATAGAGTTGACCTAGCTGTATAGCCTAGTACAAATAATTTTACACTAGAGTTGGACTAGCTCTACAAGATAGTTCAAATAATTTTACACTAGAGTTGAACTAGCTCTATAGCCTAGTACAAATAATTTTACACTAAAATTGAACTAGCTCTATAAGCTAGTTGAAATAATTTTACACTAGAGTTGAGCCAGCTCTATAAGCTAGTTCAAATAATTTTACACTAGAGTTGAACTAGCTCTATAAGCTAGTTGAAATAAATTTTTCACTAGAGTTGCACTAGCTCTATAGCCTAGTACAAATAATTTGACACTAGCGTTGAACTAGCTCTATAAGCTAGTTCAAATAATTTTACACTCGAGTTGAACTAGCTCTATAGCCTAGTACAAATAATTTTACACTAGAGTTGAACTAGCACTATAAGTTAGTTCAAATAATTTTACACTAGAGTTGAACTATCTCTATAGCCTCGTACAAATAATTTTACACTAGAGTTGAACTAGCTCTATAAGCTAGTTCAAATAATTTTACACTAGAGTTGACCTAGCTCTATAGCCTAATACAAATGATTTTCACCAGAGTTGAACTAGTTCTATAGCCTATTACAAATGATTTTACACAAGAGTTGAACTAACTCTATAAGCTAGTTCAAATAATTTTACACTAGAGTTGAACTAGCTCTATAGCCTAGTATAAAAAAATTTACACTAGAGTTGAACTAGCACTATAAGCTAGTTTAATTAATTTTACACTAGAGTTGAACTAGCCCTATAAGCAAGTTGAAATAATTTTACACTAGAGTTGCACTAGCTCTATAGCCTAGTACAAATAATTTTACACTAGAGTTGAACTAGCTCTATAAGCTAGTTCAAATAATTTTACACTAGAGTTGACCTAGCTCTATAGCCTAATACAAATGATTTTACACTAGAGTTGAACTAGCTCTATAGCTCTAATACAAATGATTTTACACTAGAGTTGAACTAGCTCTATAGCCTACTACAAATAATTTTACACTAGAGTTGAACTAGCAGTATAAGCTAGTTCAAATAATTTTACACTGGAGTTGACCTAGCTCTATAAGCTAGTTGAAATAAAATTTTCACTAGATTTGCACTAGCTCTATAGCCTAGTACAAATAATTTGTCACTAGCATTGAACTAGCTCTATAAGCTAGTTCAAATAATTTCACACTCGAGTTGAACTAGCTCTATAGCCTAGACAAATAATTTTACACTAGATTTGAGCTAGCTCTATAAGCTAGTTAAAATAATTTTACAATAGAGTTGACCTAGCTCTATAGACTAAAACAAATGATTTTACGCTAGAGTTGAACTAGTTCTATAGCCTATTACAAATGATTTTACACTAGAGTTGAACTAGCTCTATAAGCTAGTTCAAATAATTTTACACTAGAGTTGGACTAGCTCTATAGCCTACTACAAATAATTTTACACTAGAGTTGAAGTAGCACTATAAGCTAGTTGAAATAATTTTACACTAGAGTTGAGTCAGCTCTATAAGCTAGTTCAAATAATTTTACACTAGAGTTGAACTAGCTCTATAAGCAAGTTAAAATAATTTTACAACAGAGTTGACCTAGCTGTATAGCCTACTACAAATAATTTTACACTAGAGTTGGACTAGCTCTACAAGCTAGTTGAAATAATTTTACACTAGAGTTGAACTAGCTCTATAGCCTAGTACAAATAATTTTACACTAAAATTGAACTAGCTCCATAAGCTAGTTGAAATAATTTTACACTAGAGTTGAGCCAGCTCTATAAGCTAGTTCAAATAATTTTACACTAGAGTTGAACTAGCTCTATAAGCTAGTTGAAAGTAATTTTTCACTAGAGTTGCACTAGCTCTATAGCCTAGTACAAATAATTTGACACTAGCGTTGAACTAGCTCTATAAGCTAGTTCAAATAATTTTACACTCGAGTTGAACTAGCTTTATAGCCTAGTACAAATAATTTTACACTAGAGTTGAACTAGCTCTATAAGCTAGTTCAAATAATTTTACACTAGAGTTGACCTAGCTCTATAGCCTAATACAAATGATTTCACACCAGAGTTGAACTAGTTCTATAGCCTATTACAAATGATTTTACACTAGAGTTTAACTAGCTCTATAAGCTAGTTCAAATAATTTTACACTAGAGTTGAACTAGCTCTATAGCCTAGTATAAA
>NW_021286205.1:34547-35409 GCF_002162155.2 Triticum dicoccoides
ACTAGAGTTGAACTAGTACTATAAGCTAGTTTAAATAATTTTACACTAGAGTTAAACTAGCTCTATAGCCTAGTACAAATAATTTTACACTAGAGTTGAACTAGTTCTATAGCCTATTACAAATGATTTTACACTAGAGTTGACCTAGCTCTATAGCCTAATACAAATGATTTTACACTATAGTTGAACTAGTTCTATAGCCTATTACAAATGATTTTACACTAGAGTTGAACTAGCTCTATAAGCTAGTTCAAATAATTTTACACTAGAGTTGGACTAGCTCTATAGCCTACTACAAATAATTTTACACTAGAGTTGAACTAGCACTATAAGCTAGTTGAAATAATTTTACACTAGAGTTGAGCCAGCTCTATAAGCTAGTTCAAATAATTTTACACTAGAGTTGAACTAGCTCTATAAGCAAGTTAAAATAATTTTACAATAGAGTTGACCTAGCTGTATAGCCTAGTACAAATAATTTTACACTAGAGTTGGACTAGCTCTACAAGATAGTTCAAATAATTTTACACTAGAGTTGAACTAGCTCTATAGCCTAGTACAAATAATTTTACACTAAAATTTAACTAGCTCTATAAGCTAGTCGAAATAATTTTACACTAGAGTTGAGCCAGCTCTATAAGCTAGTTCAAATAATTTTACACTAGAGTTGAACTAGCTCTATAAGCTAGTTGAAATAAATTTTTCACTAGAGTTGCACTAGCTCTATAGCCTAGTACAAATAATTTGACACTAGCGTTGAACTAGCTCTATAAGCTAGTTCAAATAATTTTACACTCGAGTTGAACTAGCTCTATAGCCTAGTACAAATAATTTTACACTAGAGTTGAACTAGCACTATAAG
>NW_021286205.1:35419-38897 GCF_002162155.2 Triticum dicoccoides
CTCTATAAGCAAGTTAAAATAATTTTACAATAGAGTTGACCTAACTGTATAGCCTAGTACAAATAATTTTACACTAGAGTTGGACTAGCTCTACAAGATAGTTCAAATAATTTTACACTAGAGTTGAACTAGCTCTATAGCCTAGTACAAATAATTTTACACTAAAGTTGAACTAGCTCTATAAGCTAGTCGAAATAATTTTACACTAGAGTTGAGCCAGCTCTATAAGCTAGTTCAAATAATTTTACACTAGAGTTGAACTAGCTCTATAAGCTAGTTGAAATAAATTTTTCACTAGAGTTGCACTAGCTCTATAGCCTAGTACAAATAATTTGACACTAGCGTTGAACTAGCTCTATAAGCTAGTTCAAATAATTTTACACTCGAATTGAACTAGCTCTATAGCCTAGTACAAATAATTTTACACTAGAGTTGAACTAGCACTATAAGCTAGTTCAAATAATTTTACACTAGAGTTGAACTAGCTCTATAGCCTAGTACAAATAATTTTACACTAGAGTTGAACTAGCTCTATAAGCTAGTTCAAATAATTTTACACTAGAGTTGACCTAGCTCTATAGCCTAATACAAATGATTTTACACTAGAGTTTAACTAGTTCTATAGCCTATTACAAATGATTTTACACTAGAGTTGAACTAGCTCTATAAGCTAGTTCAAATAATTTTACACTAGAGTTGAACTAGCTCTATAGCCTAGTATAAATAATTTTACACTAGAGTTGAACTAGTACTATAAGCTAGTTCAAATAATTTTACACTAGAGTCAAACTAGATCTATAGCCTAGTACAAATAATTTTACACTAGAGTTGAACTAGTTCTATAGCCTATTACAAATGATTTTACACTAGAGTTGACCTAGCTCTATAGCCTAATACAAATGATTTTACACTATAGTTGAACTACTTCTATAGCCTATTACAAATGATTTTACACTAGAGTTGAACTAGCTCTATAAGCTAGTTCAAATAATTTTACACTAGAGTTGGACTAGCTCTATAGCCTACTACAAATAATTTTACACTAGAGTTGAACTAGCACTATAAGCTAGTTGAAATAATTTTACACTAGAGTTGAGCCAGCTCTATAAGCTAGTTCAAATAATTTTACACTAGAGTTGAACTAGCTCTATAAGCAAGTTAAAATAATTTTACAATAGAGTTGACCTAACTGTATAGCCTAGTACAAATAATTTTACACTAGAGTTGGACTAGCTCTACAAGATAGTTCAAATAATTTTACACTAGAGTTGAACTAGCTCTATAGCCTAGTACAAATAATTTTACACTAAAATTGAACTAGCTCTATAAGCTAGTTGAAATAATTTTACACTAGAGTTGAGCCAGCTCTATAAGCTAGTTCAAATAATTTTACACTAGAGTTGAACTAGCTCTATAAGCTAGTTGAAATAAATTTTTCACTAGAGTTGCACTAGCTCTATAGCCTAGTACAAATAATTTGACACTAGCGTTGAACTAGCTCTATAAGCTAGTTCAAATAATTTTACACTCGAGTTGAACTAGCTCTATAGCCTAGTACAAATAATTTTACACTAGAGTTGAACTAGCACTATAAGCTAGTTCAAATAATTTTACACTAGAGTTGAACTAGCTCTATAGCCTAGTACAAATAATTTTACACTAGAGTTGAACTAGCTCTATAAGCTAGTTCAAATAATTTTACACTAGAGTTGACCTAGCTCTATAGCCTAATACAAATGATTTTACACTAGAGTTTAACTAGTTCTATAGCCTATTACAAATGATTTTACAGTAGAGTTGAACTAGCTCTAGAAGCTAGTTCAAATAATTTTACACTAGAGTTGAACTAGCTCTATAGCCTAGTATAAATAATTTTACACTAGAGTTGAACTAGTACTATAAGCTAGTTTAAATAATTTTACACTAGAGTTAAACTAGCTCTATAGCCTAGTACAAATAATTTTACACTAGAGTTGAACTAGTTCTATAGCCTATTACAAATGATTTTACACTAGAGTTGACCTAGCTCTATAGCCTAATACAAATGATTTTACACTATATTTGAACTAGTTCTATGGCCTATTACAAATGATTTTACACTAGAGTTGAACTAGCTCTATAAGCTAGTTCAAATAATTTTACACTAGAGTTGGACTAGCTCTATAGCCTACTACAAATAATTTTACACTAGAGTTGAACTAGCACTATAAGCTAGTTGAAATAATTTTACACTAGAGTTGAGCCAGCTCTATAAGCTAGTTCAAATAATTTTACACTAGAGTTGAACTAGCTCTATAAGCAAGTTAAAATAATTTTACAATAGAGTTGACCTAACTGTATAGCCTAGTACAAATAATTTTACACTAGAGTTGGACTAGCTCTACAAGATAGTTCAAATAATTTTACACTAGAGTTGAACTAGCTCTATAGCCTAGTACAAATAATTTTACACTAAAATTGAACTAGCTCTATAAGCTAGTTGAAATAATTTTACACTAGAGTTGAGCCAGCTCTATAAGCTAGTTCAAATAATTTTACACTAGAGTTGAACTAGCTCTATAAGCTAGTTGAAATAAATTTTTCACTAGAGTTGCACTAGCTCTATAGCCTAGTACAAATAATTTGACACTAGCGTTGAACTAGCTCTATAAGCTAGTTCAAATAATTTTACACTCGAGTTGAACTAGCTCTATAGCCTAGTACAAATAATTTTACACTAGAGTTGAACTAGCACTATAAGCTAGTTCAAATAATTTTACACTAGAGTTGAACTAGCTCTATAGCCTAGTACAAATAATTTTACACTAGAGTTGAACTAGCTCTATAAGCTAGTTCAAATAATTTTACACTAGAGTTGACCTAGCTCTATAGCCTAATACAAATGATTTTACACTAGAGTTTAACTAGTTCTATAGCCTATTACAAATGATTTTACAGTAGAGTTGAACTAGCTCTATAAGCTAGTTCAAATAATTTCACACTAGAGTTGAACTAGCTCTATAGCCTAGTATAAATAATTTTACACTAGAGTTGAACTAGTACTATAAGCTAGTTTAAATAATTTTACACTAGAGTTAAACTAGCTCTATAGCCTAGTACAAATAATTTTACACTAGAGTTGAACTAGTTCTATAGCCTATTACAAATGATTTTACACTAGAGTTGACCTAGCTCTATAGCCTAATACAAATGATTTTACACTATAGTTGAACTAGTTCTATAGCCTATTACAAATGATTTTACACTAGAGTTGAACTAGCTCTATAAGCTAGTTCAAATAATTTTACACTAGAGTTGGACTAGCTCTATAGCCTACTACAAATAATTTTACACTAGAGTTGAACTAGCACTATAAGCTAGTTGAAATAATTTTACACTAGAGTTGAGCCAGCTCTATAAGCTAGTTCAAATAATTTTACACTAGAGTTGAACTAGCTCTATAAGCAAGTTAAAATAATTTTACAATAGAGTTGACCTA
>NW_021286205.1:39783-41897 GCF_002162155.2 Triticum dicoccoides
TTGAACTACTTCTATAGCCTATTACAAATGATTTTACACTAGAGTTGAACTAGTTCTATAGCCTATTACAAATGATTTTACACTAGAGTTGAACTAGCTCTATAAGCTAGTTCAAATAATTTTACACTAGAGTTGAACTAGCTCTATAGCCTAGTATAAATAATTTTACACTAGAGTTGAACTAGCACTATAAGCTAGTTTAAATTTTTTTACACTAGAGTTAAACTAGCTCTATAGCCTAGTACAAATACATTTACACTAGAGTTGAACTAGCACTATAAGCTAGTTTAAATAATTTTCCACTAGAGTTGAACTAGCTCTATAAGCAAGTTGAAACAATTTAACACTAGAGTTGCACTAGCTCTATACCCTAGTACAAATAATTTTACAATAGAGTTGAACTAGCTCGATAAGCTAGTTCAAATAATTTTACACTAGAGTTGACTTAGCTCTATAGCCGAATACAAATGATTTTACACTAGAGTTGAACTAGTTGTATAGCCTATTACAAATGATTTTACACTAGAGTTGAACTAGCTCTATAAGCTAGTTCAAATAATTTTACACTAGAGTTGAACTAGCTCTATAGCCTAGTACAAATAATTTTACACTAGAGTTGAACTAGCACTATAAGCTAGTTTAAATAATTTTACACTAGAGTTGAACTAGCTCTATAAGCAAGTTGAAATAATTTTACACTAGAGTTGCACTAGCTCTATATCCTAGTACAAATAATTTTACACTAGAGTTGAACTAGCTCTATAAGCTAGTTCAAATAATTTTACACTAGAGTTGACCTAGATCTATAACCTAATACAAATGATTTTACACTAGAGTTGAACTAGTTCTATAGCCTATTAGAAATGATTTTACAATAGAGTTGAGCCACCTCTATAAGCTAGTTCAAATAATTTTACACTAGAGTTGAACTAGCTCTATAGCCTAGTACAAATAATTATACACTAGAGTTTAACTAGCTCTATAAGCTAGTTAAAATAATTTTACAATAGAGTTGACCTAGCTCTATAGCCTAATACAAATGATTTTACACTAGAGTTGAACTAGTTCTGTAGCCTATTACAAATGATTTTACATTAGAGTTGAACTAGCTCTATAAGCTAGTTTAAATAATTTTACACTAGAGTTGAACTAGCTCTATAAGCAAGTTGAAATAATTTTACACTAGAGTTGCACTAGCTCTATGGCCTAGTACAAATAATTTTATACTATAGTTGAACTAGCTATATAAGCTAGTTCAAATAATTTTACACTAGAGTTGAACTAGCTCTATAGCCTAGTACAAATAATTTTACACTATAATTGAACTAGCTCTATAAGCTAGCTGAAATAATTTTACACTAGAGTTGAGCCAGCTCTATAAGCTAGTTCAAATAATTTTACACTAGAGTTCAACTAGCTTTATAGCCTAGTACAAATAATTTTACACTAGAGTTGAACTAGCTCTATAAGCTAGTTAAAATAATTTTACAATAGAGTTGACCTAGCTCTATAGCCAAATACAAATGATTTTACACTAGAGTTGAACTATTTCTATAGCCTATTATAAATGATTTTACACTAGAGTTGAACTAGCACTATAAGCTAGTTCAAATAATTTTACACTAGAGTTGAACTAGCTCTATAGCCTAGTGCAAATAATTTTACACTAGAGTTGAACTAGCTCTATAAGCTAGTTCAAATAATTTTACACTAGAGTTGACCTAGCTCTATAGCCTAATACAAATGATTTTACACTAGAGTTGAACTAGTTCTATAGCCTATTACAAATGATTTTACACTAGAGTTGAACTAGCTCTATAAGCTAGTTCAAATAATTTTACACTAGAGTTGAACTAGCTCTATAGCCTAGTATAAATAATTTTACACTAGAGTTGAACTAGCACTATAAGCTAGTTTAAATAATTTTACACTAGAGTTAAACTAGCTCTATAGCCTAGTACAAATAATTTTACACTAGAGTTGAACTAGCACTATAAGCTAGTTTAAATAATTTTCCACTAGAGTTGAACTAGCTCTATAAGCAAGTTGAAATAATTTAACACTAGAGTTGCACTAGCTCTATACCCTAGTACAAATAATTTTACAATAGAGTT
>NW_021286205.1:41907-45368 GCF_002162155.2 Triticum dicoccoides
TAGTACAAATAATTTTACACTAAAATTGAACTAGCTCTATAAGCTAGTCGAAATAATTTTACACTAGAGTTGAGCCAGCTCTATAAGCTAGTTCAAATAATTTTACACTAGAGTTGAACTAGCTCTATAAGCCAGTTGAAATAAATTTTTCACTAGAGTTGCACTAGCTCTATAGCCTAGTACAAATAATTTGACACTAGCGTTGAACTAGCTCTATAAGCTAGTTCAAATAATTTTACACTCGAGTTGAACTAGCTCTATAGCCTAGTACAAATAATTTTACACTAGAGTTGAACTAGCACTATAAGCTAGTTCAAATAATTTTACACTAGAGTTGAACTAGCTCTATAGCCTAGTACAAATAATTTTACACTAGAGTTGAACTAGCTCTATAAGCTAGTTCAAATAATTTTACACTAGAGTTGACCTAGCTCTATAGCCTAATACAAATGATTTTATACTAGAGTTGAACTAGTTCTATAGCCTATTACAAATGATTTTACACTAGAGTTGAACTAGCTCTATAAGCTAGTTCAAATAATTTTACACTAGAGTTGAACTAGCTCTATAGCCTAGTATAAATAATTTTACACTAGAGTTGAACTAGCACTATAAGCTAGTTTAAAAAATTTTACACTAGAGTTAAACTAGCTCTATAGCCTAGTACAAATAATTTTACACTAGAGTTGAACTAGCACTATAAGCTAGTTTAAATAATTTTCCACTAGAGTTGAACTAGCTCTATAAGCAAGTTGAAATAATTTTACACTAGAATTGCACTAGCTCTATATCCTAGTACAAATAATTTTACACTAGAGTTGAACTAGCTCTATAAGCTAGTTCAAATAATTTTACACTAGAGTTAAACTAGCTCTATAGCCTAGTACAAATAATTTTACACTAGAGTTGAACTAGCACTATAAGCTAGTTTAAATAATTTTCCACTAGAGTTGAACTAGCTCTATAAGCAAGTTGAAATAATTTAACACTAGAGTTGCACTAGCTCTATACCCTAGTACAAATAATTTTACAATAGAGTTGAACTAGCTCTATAAGCTAGTTCAAATAATTTTACACTAGAGTTGACTTAGCTCTATAGCCGAATACAAATGATTTTACACTAGAGTTGAACTAGTTCTGTAGCCTATTACAAATGATTTTACATTAGAGTTGAACTAGCTCTATAAGCTAGTTTAAATAATTTTACACTAGAGTTGAACTAGCTCTATAAGCAAGTTGAAATAATTTTACACTAGAGTTGCACTAGCTCTATGGCCTAGTACAAATAATTTTATACTAGAGTTGAACTAGCTATATAAGCTAGTTCAAATAATTTTACACTAGAGTTGAACTAGCTCTATAGCCTAGTACAAATAATTTTACACTATAATTGAACTAGCTCTATAAGCTAGCTGAAATAATTTTACACTAGAGTTGAGCCAGCTCTATAAGCTAGTTCAAATAATTTTACACTAGAGTTGAACTAGCTTTATAGCCTAGTACAAATAATTTTACACTAGAGTTGAACTAGCTCTGTAAGCTAGTTAAAATAATTTTACAATAGAGTTGACCTAGCTCTATAGCCTAATACAAATGATTTTACACTAGAGTTGAACTAGCTCTATAGCCTAGTACAAATAATTTTACACTAAAATTGAACTAGCTCTATAAGCTAGTCGAAATAATTTTACACTAGAGTTGAGCCAGCTCTATAAGCTAGTTCAAATAATTTTACACTAGAGTTGAACTAGCTCTATAAGCCAGTTGAAATAAATTTTTCACTAGAGTTGCACTAGCTCTATAGCCTAGTACAAATAATTTGACACTAGCGTTGAACTAGCTCTATAAGCTAGTTCAAATAATTTTACACTCGAGTTGAACTAGCTCTATAGCCTAGTACAAATAATTTTACACTAGAGTTGAACTAGCACTATAAGCTAGTTCAAATAATTTTACACTAGAGTTGAACTAGCTCTATAGCCTAGTACAATTAATTTTACACTAGAGTTGAACTAGCTCTATAAGCTAGTTCAAATAATTTTACACTAGAGTTGACCTAGCTCTATAGCCTAATACAAATGATTTTATACTAGAGTTGAACTAGTTCTATAGCCTATTACAAATGATTTTACACTAGAGTTGAACTAGCTCTATAAGCTAGTTCAAATAATTTTACACTAGAGTTGAACTAGCTCTATAGCCTAGTATAAATAATTTTACACTAGAGTTGAACTAGCACTATAAGCTAGTTTAAAATTTTTTACACTAGAGTTAAACTAGCTCTATAGCCTAGTACAAATAATTTTACACTAGAGTTGAACTAGCACTATAAGCTAGTTTAAATAATTTTCCACTAGAGTTGAACTATCTCTATAAGCAAGTTGAAATAATTTAACACTAGAGTTGCACTAGCTCTATACCCTAGTACAAATAATTTTACAATAGAGTTGAACTAGCTCTATAAGCTAGTTCAAATAATTTTAAACTAGAGTTGACTTAGCTCTATAGCCGAATACAAATGATTTTACACTAGAGTTGAACTAGTTCTATAGCCTATTACAAATGATTTTACACTAGAGTTGAACTAGCTCTATAAGCTAGTTCAAATAATTTTACACTAGAGTTGAACTAGCTCTATAGCCTAGTACAAATAATTTTACACTAGGGTTGAACTAGCACTATAAGCTAGTTTAAATAATTTTACACTAGAGTTGAACTAGCTCTATAAGCAAGTTGAAATAATTTTACACTAGAGTTGCACTAGCTCTATATCCTAGTACAAATAATTTTACACTAGAGTTGAACTAGCTCTATAAGCTAGTTCAAATAATTTTACACTAGAGTTGACCTAGATCTATAACCTAATACAAATGATTTTACACTAGAGTTGAACTAGTTCTATAGCCTATTAGAAATGATTTTACAATAGAGTTGAGCCACCTCTATAAGCTAGTTCAAATAATTTTACACTAGAGTTGAACTAGCTCTATAGCCTAGTACAAATAATTATACACTAGAGTTTAACTAGCTCTATAAGCTAGTTAAAATAATGTTACAATAGAGTTGACCTAGCTCTATAGCCTAATACAAATGATTTTACACTAGAGTTGAACTAGTTCTGTAGCCTATTACAAATGATTTTACATTAGAGTTGAACTAGCTCTATAAGCTAGTTTAAATAATTTTACACTAGAGTTGAACTAGCTCTATAAGCAAGTTGAAATAATTTTACACTAGAGTTGCACTAGCTCTATGGCCTAGTACAAATAATTTTATACTATAGTTGAACTAGCTATATAAGCTAGTTCAAATAATTTTACACTAGAGTTGAACTAGCTCTATAGCCTAGTACAAATAATTTTACACTATAATTGAACTAGCTCTATAAGCTAGCTGAAATAATTTTACACTAGAGTTGAGCCAGCTCTATAAGCTAGTTCAAATAATTTTACACTAGAGTT
>NW_021286205.1:46588-47030 GCF_002162155.2 Triticum dicoccoides
GAGTTGAACTAGCACTATAAGCTAGTTGAAATAATTTTACACAAGAGTTGAGCCAGCTCTATAAGCTAGTTCAAATAATTTTACACTAGAGTTGAACTATCACTAGAAGCTAGTTTAAATAATTTTACACTAGAGTTGAACTAGCTCTATAAGCAAGTTGAAATAATTTTACACTAGAGTTGCACTAGCTCTATAGCCCAGTACAAATAATTTTACACTAGAGTTGAACTAGCTCTATAGCCTACTACAAATAATTTTACACTAGAGTTGAACTAGCACTATAAGCTAGTTCAAATAATTTTACACTAGAGTTGAACTAGCTCTATAAGGTAGTTGAAATAAAATTTTAACTAGAGTTGCACTAGCTCTATAGCCTAGTACAAATAATTTGACACTAGCGTTGAACTAGCTCTATAAGCTAGTACAAATAATTTTACAATTG
>NW_021286205.1:47339-49783 GCF_002162155.2 Triticum dicoccoides
AGTTCAAATGATTTTACACTAGAGTTGAACTAGTTCTATAGCCTATTATAAATAATTTTACACTAGAGTTGAGCCAGCTCTATAAGCTAGTTCAAATAATTTTACACTAGAGTTGAACTAGCTCTATAAGCTAGTTGAAATAAATTTTTCACTAGAGTTGCACTAGCTCTATAGCCTAGTACAAATAATTTGACACTAGCGTTGAACTAGCTCTATAAGCTAGTACAAATAATTTTACACTCGAGTTGAATTAGCTCTATAGCCTAGTACAAATAATTTTACACTAGAGTTGAACTAGCTCTATAAGCTAGTTCAAATAATTTTACACTAGAGTTGACCTAGCTCTATAGCCTAATACAAATGATTTTACACTAGAGTTGAACTAGTTCTATAGCCTATTACAAATGATTTTACACTAGAGTTGAACTAGCTCTATAAGCTAGTTCAAATAATTTTACACTAGAGTTGAACTAGCTCTATAGCCTAATATAAATAATTTTACACTAGAGTTGAACTAGCACTATAAGCTAGTTTAAATAATTTTACACTAGAGTTAAACTAGCTCTATAGCCTAGTACAAATAATTTTACACTAGAGTTGAACTAGCACTATAAGCTAGTTTAAATAATTTTCCACTAGAGTTGAACTAGCTCTATAAGCAAGTTGAAATAATTTAACACTAGAGTTGCACTAGCTCTATACCCTAGTACAAAGAATTTTACAATAGAGTTGAACTAGCTCTATAAGCTAGTTCAAATAATTTTACACTAGAGTTGACTTAGCTCTATAGCCGAATACAAATGATTTTACACTAGAGTTGAACTAGTTCTATAGCCTATTACAAATGATTTTACACTAGAGTTGAACTAGCTCTATAAGCTAGTTCAAATAATTTTACACTAGAGTTGAACTAGCTCTATAGCCTAGTACAAATAATTTTACACTAGAGTTGAACTAGCACTATAAGCTAGTTTAAATAATTTTACACTAGAGTTGAACTAGCTCTATAAGCAAGTTGAAATAATTTTACACTAGAGTTGCACTAGCTCTATATCCTAGTACAAATAATTTTACACTAGAGTTGAACTAGCTCTATAAGCTAGTTCAAATAATTTTACACTAGAGTTGACCTAGATCTATAACCTAATACAAATGATTTTACACTAGAGTTGAACTAGTTCTATAGCCTATTAGAAATGATTTTACAATAGAGTTGAGCCACCTCTATAAGCTAGTTCAAATAATTTTACACTAGAGTTGAACTAGCTCTATAGCCTAGTACAAATAATTATACACTAGAGTTTAACTAGCTCTATAAGCTAGTTAAAATAATTTTACAATAGAGTTGACCTAGCTCTATAGCCTAATACAAATGATTTTACACTAGAGTTGAACTAGTTCTGTAGCCTATTACAAATGATTTTACATTAGAGTTGAACTAGCTCTATAAGCTAGTTTAAATAATTTTACACTAGAGTTGAACTAGCTCTATAAGCAAGTTGAAATAATTTTACACTAGAGTTGCACTAGCTCTATGGCCTAGTACAAATAATTTTATACTAGAGTTGAACTAGCTATATAAGCTAGTTCAAATAATTTTACACTAGAGTTGAACTAGCTCTATAGCCTAGTACAAATAATTTTACACTATAATTGAACTAGCTCTATAAGCTAGCTGAAATAATTTTACACTAGAGTTGAGCCAGCTCTATAAGCTAGTTCAAATAATTTTACACTAGAGTTGAACTAGCTTTATAGCCTAGTACAAATAATTTTACACTAGAGTTGAACTAGCTCTATAAGCTAGTTAAAATAATTTTACAATAGAGTTGACCTAGCTCTATAGCCTAATACAAATGATTTTACACTAGAGTTGAACTAGTTCTATAGCCTATTATAAATGATTTTACACTAGAGTTGAACTAGCTCTATAAGCTAGTTCAAATAATTTTACACTAGAGTTGAACTAGCTCTATAGCCTACTACAAATAATTTTACACTTGAGTTGAACTAGCACTATAAGCTAGTTGAAATAATTTTACACAAGAGTTGAGCCAGCTCTATAAGCTAGTTCAAATAATTTTACACTAGAGTTGAACTATCACTAGAAGCTAGTTTAAATAATTTTACACTAGAGTTGAACTAGCTCTATAAGCAAGTTGAAATAATTTTACACTAGAGTTGCACTAGCTCTATAGCCCAGTACAAATAATTTTACACTAGAGTTGAACTAGCTCTATAGCCTACTACAAATAATTTTACACTAGAGTTGAACTAGCACTATAAGCTAGTTCAAATAATTTTACACTAGAGTTGAACTAGCTCTATAAGGTAGTTGAAATAAAATTTTAACTAGAGTTGCACTAGCTCTATAGCCTAGTACAAATAATTTGACACTAGCGTTGAACTAGCTCTATAAGCTAGTACAAATAATTTTACAATTG
>NW_021286205.1:51021-52688 GCF_002162155.2 Triticum dicoccoides
TGAACTAGCTCTATAAGCTAGTTCAAATAATTTTACAATAGAGTTGGACTAGCTCTATAGCCTACTACAAATAATTTTACACTAGAGTTGAACTAGCACTGTAAGCTAGTTGAAATAATTTTACACTAGAGTTGAACTAGCTCCATAGCCTAGTACAAATAATTTTACACTAGAGTTGAACTAGCACTATAAGCTAGTTTAAATAATTTTACACTAGAGTTGAACTAGCTCTATAAGGAAGTTGAAATAATTTTACACTAGAGTTGCACTAGCTCTATAGCCTAGTACAAATAATTTTACACTAGAGTTGAACTAGTTCTATAAGCTAGTTCCAATAATTTTACACTAGAGTTGACCTAGCTCTATAGCCTAATACAAATGGTTTTACACTAGAGTTTAACTAGTTCTATAGCCTATTACAAATGATTTTAAGTGTTGAGCCAGATCTATAAGCTAGTTCAAATAATTTTACACTAGAGTTGAACTAGCTCTATAGCCTAGTACAAATAATTATACACTAGAGTTTAACTAGCTCTATAAGCTAGTTAAAATAATTTTACAATAGAGTTGACCTAGCTCTATAGCCTAATACAAATGATTTTACACTAGAGTTGAACTAGTTCTGTAGCCTATTACAAATGATTTTACATTAGAGTTGAACTAGCTCTATAAGCTAGTTTAAATAATTTTACACTAGAGTTGAACTAGCACTATAACCTAGTTTAAATAATTTTACACTAGAGTTGAACTAGCTCTATAAGCAAGTTGAAATAATTTTACACTAGAGTTGCACTAGCTCTATAGCCTAGTACAAATAATTTTACACTAGAGTTGAACTAGCTCTATAGCCTACTACAAATAGTTTTACACTAGAGTTGAACTAGCACTATAAGCTAGTTCAAATAATTTTACACTAGAGTTGAACTAGCTCTATAAGCTAGTTGAAATAAAATTTTCACTAGAGTTGCACTAGCTCTATAGCCTAGTACAAATAATATGACACTAGCGTTGAACTAGCTCTATAAGCTAGTTCAAATAATTTTACAATAGAGTTGGACTAGCTCTATAGCCTACTACAAATAATTTTACACTAGAGTTGAACTAGCACTATAAGCTAGTTGAAATAATTTTACACCAGAGTTGAGCCAGCTCTATAAGCTAGTTCAAATAATTTGACACTAGAGTTGAACTAGCACTATAAGCTAGTTTAAATAATTTTACACTAGAGTTGAACGAGCTCTATAAGCAAGTTGAAATAATTTTACATTAGGTTGCACTAGCTCTATAGCCTAGTACAAATAATTTTACACTAGAGTTGAACTAGCACTATAAGCTAGTTCAAATAATTTTACACTAGAGTTGAACTAGCTCTATAGCCTAGTACAAATAATTTTACACTAGAGTTGAACTAGCTCTATAAGCTAGTTCAAATAATTTTACACTAGAGTTGAACTAGCTCTATAAGCAAGTTGAAATAATTTTACACTAGAGTTGCACTAGCTCTATAGGCTAGTACAAATAATTTTATACTAGTGTTGAACTAGCTCTATAGCCTACTACAAATAATTTTACACTAGAGTTGAACTAGCACTATAAGCTAGTTCAAATAATTTTACACTAGAGTTGAACTAGCTCTATAAGCTAGTTGAAATAAAATTTTCACTAGA
>NW_021286205.1:53239-56935 GCF_002162155.2 Triticum dicoccoides
CAAGTTGAAATAATTTTACACTAGAGTTGCACTAGCTCTATACCCTAGTACAAATAATTTTACACTAGAGTTGAACTAGCTCTATAAGCTAGTTCAAATAATTTTACACTAGAGTTGACTTAGCTCTATAGCCTAATAAAAATGATTTTACACTAAAGTTGAACTAGATCTATAGCCTATTACAAATGATTTTACACTAGAGTTGAACTAGCTCTATAAGCTAGTTCAAATAATTTTACACTAGAGTTGAACTAGCTCTATAGCCTAGTACAAATAATTTTACACTAGAGTTGAACTAGCACTATAAGCTAGTTTAAATAATTTTACACTAGAGTTGAACTAGCTCTATAAGGAAGTTGAAATAATTTTACACTAGAGTTGCACTAGCTCTATAGCCTAGTACAAATAATTTTACACTAGAGTTGAACTAGTTCTATAAGCTAGTTCAAATAATTTTACACTAGAGTTGACCTAGCTCTATAGCCTAATACAAATGTTTTTACACTAGAGTTGAACTAGTTCTATAGCCTATTACAAATAATTTTAAGTGTTGAGCCAGCTCTATAAGCTAGTTCAAATAATTTTACACTAGAGTTGAACTAGCTCTATAGCCCAGTACAAATAATTATACACTAGAGTTTAACTAGCTCTATAAGGTAGTTAAAATAATTTTACAATAGAGTTGACCTAGCTCTATAGCCTAATACAAATGATTTTACACTAGAGTTGAACTAGTTCTGTAGCCTATTACAAATGATTTTACATTAGAGTTGAACTAGCTCTATAAGCTAGTTTAAATAATTTTACACTAGAGTTGAACTAGCTCTATAAGCAAGTTGAAATAATTTTACACTAGAGTTGCACTAGCTCTATGGCCTAGTACAAATAATTTTATACTAGAGTTGAACTAGCTATATAAGCTAGTTCAAATAATTTTACACTAGAGTTGAACTAGCTCTATAGCCTAGTACAAATAATTTTACACTACAATTGAACTAGCTCTATAAGCTAGCTGAAATAATTTTACACTAGAGTTGAGCCAGCTCTATAAGCTAGTTGAAATAATTTTACACTAGAGTTGAACTAGCTTTATAGCCTAGTACAAATAAATTTACACTAGAGTTGAACTAGCTCTATAAGCTAGTTAAAATAATTTTACAATAGAGTTGACCTAGCTCTATAGCCTAATACAAATGATTTTACACTAGAGTTGAACTAGCTCTATAGCCTACTACAAATAATTTTACACTAGAGTTGAACTAGCACTATAAGCTAGTTCAAATAATTTTACACTAGAGTTGAACTAGCTCTATAAGCTAGTTGAAATAAAAATTTCACTAGAGTTGCTCTAGCTCTATAGCCTAGTACAAATAATTTGACACTAGTGTTAAACTAGATCTACAAGCTAGTTCAAATAATTTTACAATAGAGTTGAACTAGCTCTATAGCCTAGTACAAATAATTTTACACTAGAGTTGAACTAGCACTACAAGCTAGTTCAAATAATTTTACACTAGAGTTGAACTAGCTCTATAGCCTACTACAAATAATTTTACACTAGAGTTGAACTAGCACTATAAGCTAGTTGAAATAATTTTACACTAGAGTTGTACTAGCTCTATAAGCAAGTTGAAATAATTTTACACTACAGTTGCACTAGCTCTAAACCCTAGTACAAATAATTTTACACTAGAGTTGAACTAGCTCTATAAGCTAGTTCAAATAATTTTACACTAGAGTTGACTTAGCTCTGAAGCCAAATACAAATGATTTTACACTAGAGCTGGACTAGTTCTATAGCCTATTACAAATGATTTTACACTAGAGTTGAACTAGCTCTATAAGCTAGTTCAAATAATTTTACACTAGAGTTGAACTAGCTCTATAGCCTAGTACAAATAATTTTACACTAGAGTTGAACTAGCACTATAAGCTAGTTTAAATAATTTTACACTAGAGTTGAACTAGCTCTATAAGCAAGTTGAAATAATTTTACACTAGAGTTGCACTAGCTCTATATCCTAGTACAAATAATTTTACACTAGAGTTGAACTAGCTCTATAAGCTAGTTCAAATAATTTTACACTAGAGTTGACCTAGCTCTATAAGCTAGTTCAAATAATTTTACACTAGAGTTGACTTAGCTCTATAGACGAATACAAATGATTTTACACTAGAGCTGGACTAGTTCTATAGCCTATTACAAATGATTTTACACTAGAGTTGAACTAGCTCTATAAGCTAGTTCAAATAATTTTACACTAGAGTTGAACTAGCTCTATAGCCTAGTACAAATAATTTTACACTAGAGTTAAACTAGCACTATAAGCTAGTTTAAATAATTTTACACTAGAGTTGAACTAGCTCTATAAGCAAGTTGAAATAATTTTACACTAGAGTTGCACTAGCTCTATAGCCTAGTACAAATAATTTTACACTAGAGTTGAACTAGCTCTATAGCCTACTATAAATAAATTTACACTAGAGTTGAACTAGCACTATAAGCTAGTTCAAATAATTTTACACTAGAGTTGAACTAGCTCTATAAGCTAGTTGAAATAAAATTTTCACTAGAGTTGCTCTAGCTCTATAGCCTAGTACAAATAATTTGACACTAGCGTTGAACTAGATCTATAAGCTAGTTCAAATAATTTTACAATAGAGTTGAACTAGCTCTATAGCCTAGTACAAATAATTTTACACTAGAGTTGAACTAGCACTATAAGCTAGTTCAAATAATTTTACACTAGAGTTGAACTAGCTCTGTAGCCTACTACAAATAATTTTACACTAGAGTTGAACTAGCACTATAAGCTAGTGGAAATAATTTTACACTAGAGTTGTACTAGCTCTATAAGCAAGTTGAAATAATTTTACAGTAGAGTTGCACTAGCTCTATAGCCTAGTACAAATAATTTTACACTAGAGTTGAACTAGCTCTATAGCCTACTACAAATATTTTTACACTAGAGTTGAACTAGCACTATAAGCTAGTTCAAATAATTTTACACTAGAGTTGAACTAGCTCTATAAGCTAGTTGAAATAAAATTTTCACTAGAGTTGCTCTAGCTCTATAGCCTAGTACAAATAATTTGACACTAGCGTTGAACTAGATCTATAAGCTAGTTCAAATAATTTTACAATAGAGTTGAACTAGCTCTATAGCCTAGTACAAATAATTTTACACCAGAGTTGAACTAGCACTATAAGCTAGTTCAAATAATTTTACACTAGAGTTGAACTAGCTCTATAGCCTACTACAAATAATTTTACACTAGAGTTGAACTAGCACTATAAGCTAGTTGAAATAATTTTACACTAGAGTTGTACTAGCTCTATAAGCAAGTTGAAATAATTTTACACTAGAGTTGCACTAGCTCTAAACCCTAGTACAAATAATTTTACACTAGAGTTGAACTAGCTCTATAAGTTAGTTCAAATAATTTTACACTAGAGTTGACTTAGCTCTATAGCCGAATACAAATGATTTTACACTAGAGCTGTACTAGTTCTATAGCCTATTACAAATGATTTTACACTAGAGTTGAACTAGCTCTATAAGCTAGTTCAAATAATTTTACACTAGAGTTGAACTAGCTCTATAGCCTAGTACAAATAATTTTACACTAGAGTTGAACTAGCACTATAAGCTAGTTTAAATAATTTTACACTAGAGTTGAACTAGCTCTATAAGC
>NW_021286205.1:56945-60028 GCF_002162155.2 Triticum dicoccoides
CACTATAAGCTAGTTCAAATAATTTTACACTAGAGTTGAACTAGCTCTATAGCCTACTACAAATAATTTTACACTAGAGTTGAACCAGCACTATAAGCTAGTTGAAATAATTTTACACTAGAGTTGTACTAGCTCTGTAAGCAAGTTGAAATAATTTTACACTAGAGTTGCACTAGCTCTAAACCCTAGTACAAATAATTTTACACTAGAGTTGAACTAGCTCTATAAGCTAGTTCAAATAATTTTACACTAGAGTTGACTTAGCTCTATAGCCGAATACAAATGATTTTACACTAGAGCTGGACTAGTTCTATAGCCTATTACAAATGATTTTACACTAGAGTTGAACTAGCTCTATAAGCTAGTTCAAATAATTTTACACTAGAGTTGAACTAGCTCTATAGCCTAGTACAAATAATTTTACACTACAGTTAAACTAGCACTATAAGCTAGTTTAAATAATTTTACACTAGAGTTTAACTAGCTCTATAAGCAAGTTGAAATAATTTTACACTAGATTTGCACTAGCTCTATAGCCTAGTACAAATAATTTTACACTAGAGTTGAACTAGCTCTATAGCCTACTACAAATAAATTTACACTAGAGTTGAACTAGCACTATAAGCTAGTTCAAATAATTTTACACTAGAGTTGAACTAGCTCTATAAGCTAGTTGAAATAAAATTTTCACTAGAGTTGCTCTAGCTCTATAGCCTAGTACAAATAATTTGACACTAGCGTTGAACTAGATCTATAAGCTAGTTCAAATAATTTTACAATAGAGTAGAACTAGCTCTATAGCCTAGTACAAATAATTTTACACTAGAGTTGAACTAGCACTATAAGCTAGTTCAAATAATTTTACACTAGAGTTGAACTAGCTCTGTAGCCTACTACAAATAATTTTACACTAGAGTTGAACTAGCACTATAAGCTAGTTGAAATAATTTTACACTAGAGTTGTACTAGCTCTATAAGCAAGTTGAAATAATTTTACAGTAGAGTTGCACTAGCTCTATAGCCTAGTACAAATAATTTTACACTAGAGTTGAACTAGCTCTATAGCCTACTACAAATATTTTTACACTAGAGTTGAACTAGCACTATAAGCTAGTTCAAATAATTTTACACTAGAGTTGAACTAGCTCTATAAGCTAGTTGAAATAAAATTTTCACTAGAGTTGCTCTAGCTCTATAGCCTAGTACAAATAATTTGACACTAGCGTTGAACTAGATCTATAAGCTAGTTCAAATAATTTTACAATACAGTTGAACTAGCTCTATAGCCTAGTACAAATAATTTTACACTAGAGTTGAACTAACACTATAAGCTAGTTCAAATAATTTTACACTAGAGTTGAACTAGCTCTATAGCCTACTACAAATAATTTTACACTAGAGTTGAACCAGCACTATAAGCTAGTTGAAATAATTTTACACTAGAGTTGTACTAGCTCTGTAAGCAAGTTGAAATAATTTTACACTAGAGTTGCACTAGCTCTAAACCCTAGTACAAATAATTTTACACTAGAGTTGAACTAGCTCTATAAGCTAGTTCAAATAATTTTACACTAGAGTTGACTTAGCTCTATAGCCGAATACAAATGATTTTACACTAGAGCTGGACTAGTTCTATAGCCTATTACAAATGATTTTACACTAGAGTTGAACTAGCTCTATAAGCTAGTTCAAATAATTTTACACTAGAGTTGAACTAGCTCTATAGCCTAGTACAAATAATTTTACACTACAGTTAAACTATTACTATAAGCTAGTTTAAATAATTTTACACTAGAGTTTAACTAGCTCTATAAGCAAGTTGAAATAATTTTACACTAGAGTTGCACTAGCTCTATAGCCTAGTACAAATAATTTTACACTAGAGTTGAACTAGCTCTATAGCCTACTACAAATAAATTTACACTAGAGTTGAACTAGCACTATAAGCTAGTTCAAATAATTTTACACTAGAGTTGAACTAGCTCTATAAGCTAGTTGAAATAAAATTTTCACTAGAGTTGCTCTAGCTCTATAGCCTAGTACAAATAATTTGACACTAGCGTTGAACTAGATCTATAAGCTAGTTCAAATAATTTTACAATAGAGTTGAACTAGCTCTATAGCCTAGTACAAATAATTTGACACTAGAGTTGAACTAGCACTATAAGCTAGTTCAAATAATTTTACACTAGAGTTGAACTAGCTCTGTAGCCTACTACAAATAATTTTACACTAGAGTTGAACTAGCACTATAAGCTAGTTGAAATAATTTTACACTAGAGTTGTACTAGCTCTATAAGCAAGTTGAAATAATTTTACAGTAGAGTTGCACTAGCTCTATATCCTAGTACAAATAATTTTACACTAGAGTTGAACTAGCTCTATAGCCTACTACAAATATTTTTACACTAGAGTTGAACTAGCACTATAAGCTAGTTCAAATAATTTTACACTAGAGTTGAACTAGCTCTATAAGCTAGTTGAAATAAAATTTTCACTAGAGTTGCTCTAGCTCTATAGCCTAGTACAAATAATTTGACACTAGCGTTGAACTAGATCTATAAGCTAGTTCAAATAATTTTACAATACAGTTGAACTAGCTGTATAGCCTAGTACAAATAATTTTACACTAGAGTTGAACTAGCACTATAAGCTAGTTCAAATAATTTTACACTAGAGTTGAACTAGCTCTATAGCCTACTACAAATAATTTTACACTAGAGTTGAACCAGCACTATAAGCTAGTTGAAATAATTTTACACTAGAGTTGTACTAGCTCTGTAAGCAAGTTGAAATAATTTTACACTAGAGTTGCACTAGCTCTAAACCCTAGTACAAATAATTTTACACTAGAGTTGAACTAGCTCTATAAGCTAGTTCAAATAATTTTACACTAGAGTTGACTTAGCTCTATAGCCGAATACAAATGATTTTACACTAGAGCTGGACTAGTTCTATAGCCTATTACAAATGATTTTACACTAGAGTTGAACTAGCTCTATAAGCTAGTTCAAATAATTTTACACTAGAGTTGAACTAGCTCTATAGCCTAGTACAAATAATTTTACACTACAGTTAAACTA
>NW_021286205.1:60194-64190 GCF_002162155.2 Triticum dicoccoides
AATACAAATGATTTTACACTAGAGCTGGACTAGTTCTATAGCCTATTACAAATGATTTTACACTAGAGTTGAACTAGCTCTATAAGCTAGTTCAAATAATTTTACACTAGAGTTGAACTAGCTCTATAGCCTAGTACAAATAATTTTACACTAGAGTTGAACTAGCACTATAAGCTAGTTTAAATAATTTTACACTAGAGTTGAACTAGCTCTATAAGCAAGTTGAAATAATTTTACACTAGAGTTGCACTAGCTCTATATCCTAGTACAAATAATTTTACACTAGAGTTGAACTAGCTCTATAAGCTAGTTCAAATAATTTTACACTAGAGTTGACCTAGCTCTATAAGCTAGTTCAAATAATTTTACACTAGAGTTGACTTAGCTCTATAGCCGAATACAAATGATTTTACACTAGAGCTGGACTAGTTCTATAACCTATTACAAATGATTTTACACTACAGTTGAACTAGCTCTATAAGCTAGTTCAAATAATTTTACACTAGAGTTGAACTAGCTCTATAGCCTAGTACAAATAATTTTACACTAGAGTTGAACTAGCACTATAAGCTAGTTTAAATAATTTTACACTAGAGTTGAACTAGCTCTATAAGCAAGTTGAAATAATTTTACACTAGAGTTGCACTAGCTCTATAGCCTAGTACAAATAATTTTACACTAGAGTTGAACTAGCTCTATAGCCTACTACAAATAATTTTACACTAGAGTTGAACTAGCACTATAAGCTAGTTGAAATAATTTTACACTAGAGTTGTACTAGCTCTATAAGCAAGTTGAAATAATTTTACAGTAGAGTTGCACTAGCTCTATAGCCTAGTACAAATAATTTTACACTAGAGTTGAACTAGCTCTATAGCCTACTACAAATAATTTTACACTAGAGTTGAACTAGCACTATAAGCTAGTTCAAATAATTTTACACTAGAGTTGAACTAGCTCTATAAGCTAGTTGAAATAAAATTTTCACTAGAGTTGCTCTAGCTCTATAGCCTAGTACAAATAATTTGACACTAGCGTTGAACTAGATCTATAAGCTAGTTCAAATAATTTTACAATAGAGTTGAACTAGCTCTATAGCCTAGTACAAATAATTTTACAGTAGAGTTGAACTAGCACTATAAGCTAGTTCAAATAATTTTACACTAGAGTTGAACTAGCTCTATAGCCTACTACAAATAATTTTACACTAGAGTTGTACTAGCACTATAAGCTAGTTGAAATAATTTTACACTAGAGTTGTACTAGCTCTATAAGCAAGTTGAAATAATTTTACACTAGAGTTGCACTAGCTCTAAACCCTAGTACAAATAATTTTACACTAGAGTTGAACTAGCTCTATAAGCTAGTTCAAATAATTTTACACTAGAGTTGACTTAGCTCTATAGCCGAATACAAATGATTTTACACTAGAGCTGGACTAGTTCTATAGCCTATTACAAATGATTTTACACTAGAGTTGAACTAGCTCTATAAGCAAGTTGAAATAATTTTACACTAGAGTTGCACTAGCTCTATATCCTAGTACAAATAATTTTACACTAGAGTTGAACTAGCTCTATAAGCTAGTTCAAATAATTTTACACTAGAGTTGACCTAGGTCTATAACCTAATACAAATGATTTTACACTAGAGTTGAAATAGTTCTATAGCCTATTACAAATGATTTTACAATAGAGTTGAGCCAGCTCTATAAGCTAGTTCAAATAATTTTACACTAAAGTTGAACTAGCTCTATAGCCTAGTACAAATAATTATACACTAGAGTTTAACTAGCTCTATAAGCTAGTTAAAATAATTTTACAATAGAGTTGACCTAGCTCTATAGCCTAATACAAATGATTTTACACTAGAGTTGAACTAGTTCTGTGGCCTATTACAAATGATTTTACATTAGAGTTGAACTAGCTCTATAAGCTAGTTTAAATAATTTTACACCAGAGTTGAACTAGCTCTGTAAGCAAGTTGAAATAATTTTACACTAGAGTTGCACTAGCTCTATGGCCTAGTACAAATAATTTTACACTAGAGTTGAACTAGCTCTATAAGCTAGTTCAAATAATTTTACACTAGAGTTGAACTAGCTCTATAGCCTAGTACAGATAATTTTACACTACAATTGAACTAGCTCTATAAGCTAGCTGAAATAATTTTACACTAGAGTTGAGCCAGCTCCATAAGCTAGTTCAAATAATTTTACACTAGAGTTGAACTAGCTCTATAGCCTACTAAAAATAATTTGACACTATAGTTCAACTAGCACTATAAGCTAGTTGAAATAATTTTACACTGGAGTTGTACTAGCTCTATAAGCAAGTTGAAATAATTTTACACTAGAGTTGCACTAGCTCTAAACCCTAGTACAAATAATTTTACACTAGAGTTGAACTAGCTCTATAAGCTAGTTCAAATAATTTTACACTAGAGTTGACTTATCTCTATAGCCGAATACAAATGATTTTACACTAGAGCTGGACTAGTTCTATAGCCTATTACAAATGATTTTACACTAGAGTTGAACTAGCTCTATAAGCTAGTTCAAATAATTTTACACTAGAGTTGAACTAGCTCTATAGCCTAGTACAAATAATTTTACACTATAGTTGAACTAGCACTATAAGCTAGTTTAAATAATTTTACACTAGAGTTGAACTAGCTCTATAAGCTAGTTCAAATAATTTTACACTAGAGTTGACCTAGCTCTATAACCTAATACAAATGATTTTACACTATAGTTGAACTAGTTCTATAGCCTATTACAAATGATTTTACAATAGTGTTGAGCCAGCTCTATAAGCTAGTTCAAATAATTTTACACTAGAGTTGAACTAGCTCTATAGCCTAGTACAAATAATTATACACTAGAGTTTAACTAGCTCTATAAGCTAGTTAAAATAATTTTACAATAGAGTTGACCTAGCTCTATAGCCTAATACAAATGATTTTACACTAGAGTTGAACTAGTTCTGTAGCCTATTACAAATGATTTTACATTAGAGTTGAACTAGCTCTATAAGCTAGTTTAAATAATTTTACACTAGAGTTGAACTAGCTCTGTAAGCAAGTTGAAATAATTTTACACTAGAGTTGCACTAGCTCTATGGCCTAGTACAAATAATTTTACACTAGAGTTGAACTAGCTCTATAAGCTAGTTCAAATAATTTTACACTAGAGTTGAACTAGCTCTATAGCCTAGTACAGATAATTTTACACTACAATTGAACTAGCTCTATAAGCTAGCTGAAATAATTTTACACTAGAGTTGAGCCAGCTCCATAAGCTAGTTCAAATAATTTTACACTAGAGTTGAACTAGCTTTATGGCCTAGTACAAATAATTTTACACTAGAGTTGAACTAGATCTATAAGCTAGTTAAAATAATTTTACAATAGAGTTGACCTAGCCTAATACAAATGACTTTACACTAGAGTTTAACTAGTTCTATAGCCTATTACAAATGATTTTACACTAGAGTTGAACTAGCTCTATAAGCTAGTTCAAATAATTTTACACTAGAGTTGAACTAGCTCTATAGCCTACTACAAATAATTTTACACTAGAGTTGAACTAGCACTATAAGCTAGTTGAAATAATTTTACACTAGAGTTGAGCCAGCTCTATAAGCTAGTTCAAATAATTTTACACTAGAGTTGCACTAGCTCTAAACCCTAGTACAAATAATTTTACACTAGAGTTGAACTAGCTCTATAAGCTAGTTCAAATAATTTTACACTAGAGTTGACTTAGCTCTATAGCCGAATACAAATGATTTTACACTAGAGCTGGACTAGTTCTATAGCCTATTACAAATGATTTTACACTAGAGTTGAACTAGCTCTATAAGCTAGTTCAAATAATTTTACACTAGAGTTGAACTAGCTCTATAGCCTAGTACAAATAATTTTACACTAGAGTTGAACTAGCACTATAAGCTAGTTTAAATAATTTTACACTAGAGTTGAACTAGCTCTATAAGC
>NW_021286205.1:65184-66941 GCF_002162155.2 Triticum dicoccoides
TAGAGTTGAACTAGCACTATAAGCTAGTTGAAATAATTTTACACTAGAGTTGAGCCAGCTCTATAAGCTAGTTCAAATAATTTTACACTAGAGTTGAACTAGCACTATAAGCTAGTTTAAATAATTTTACACTAGAGTTGAACTAGCTCTATAAGCAAGTTGAAATAATTGTACACTAGAGTTGCACAAGCTCTATAGCCTAGTAAAAATAATTTTACACTAGAGTTGAACTAGCTCTATAGCCCACTACAAATAATTTTACACTAGAGCTGAACTAACACTATAAGCTAGTTCAAATAATTTTACACGAGAGTTGAACTAGCTCTATAAGCTAGTTGAAATAAAATTTTCACTAGAGTTGCATTAGCTCTATAGCCTAGTACAAATAATTTGACACTAGCGTTGAACTAACTCTATAAGCTAGTTCAAATAATTTTACAAGAGAGTTGAACTAGCTCTATAGCCTAGTACAAATAATTTCACACTAGAGTTGAACTAGCACTATAAGCTAGTTCAAATAATTTTCACTAGAGTTGAACTAGCTCTATAGCCTACTACAAATAATTTTACACTAGAGTTGAACTAGCACTATAAGCTAGTTGAAATAATTTTACACTAGAGTTGACCTAGCTCTATAGCCTAATACAAATGATTTTACACTAGAGTTGAACTAGTTCTATAGCCTATTACAAATGATTTTACACTAGAGTTGAACTAGCTCTATAAGCTAGTTCAAATAATTTTACACTAGAGTTGACTTAGCTCTATAGCCGAATACAAATGATTTTACACTGGAGTTGAACTAGTTCTATAGCCTATTACAAATGATTTTACACTAGAGTTGAACTAGCTCTATAAGCTAGTTCAAATAATTTTACACTAGAGTTGAACTAGCTCTATAGCCTAGTACAAATAATTTTACACTAGAGTTGAACTAGCACTATAAGCTAGTTTAAATAATTTTACACTAGGGTTGAACTAGCTCTATAAGCAAGTTGAAATAATTTTACACTAGAGTTGCACTAGCTCTATGGCCTAGTACAAATAATTTTACACTAGAGTTGAACTAGTTCTATAAGCTAGTTCAAATAATTTTACACTAGAGTTGAGCTAGGTCTATAGCCTAATACAAATGATTTTACACTAGAGTTGAACTAGTTCTATAGCCTATTACAAATGATTTTAAGAGTTGAGCCAGCTCTATAAGCTAGTTCAAATAATTTTACACTAGAGTTGAACTAGCTTTATAGGCTAGTACAAATAATTTTACACTAGAGTTGAACTAGCTCTATAAGCTAGTTAAAATAATTTTACAATAGAGTTTACCTAGCTCTATAGCCTAATACAAATGATTTTACACTCGAGTTGAACTAGTTCTATAGCCTATTATAAATGATTTTACACTAGAGTTGAACTAGCTCTATAAGCTAGTTCAAATAATTTTACACTAGAGTTGAACTAGCTCTATAGCCTACTACAAATAATTTTACACTAGAGTTGAACTAGCACTATAAGCTAGTTGAAATAATTTTACACTAGAGTTGAGCCAGCTCTATAAGCTAGTTTAAATAATTTTACACTAGAGTTGAACTAGCACTATAAGCTAGTTTAAATAATTTTACACTAGAGTTGAACTAGCTCTATAAGCAAGTTGAAATAATTTTACACTAGAGTTGCACAAGCTCTATAGCCTAGTACAAATAATTTTACACTAGAGTTGAACTAGCTCTATAGCCTACTACAAATAATTTTACACT
>NW_021286205.1:67169-67860 GCF_002162155.2 Triticum dicoccoides
AAGCTAGTTGAAATAAAAATTTCACTAGAGTTGCATTAGCTCTATAGCCTAGTACAAATAATTTGACACTAGCGTTGAACTAGCTCTATAAGCCAGTTCAAATAATTTTACAATAAAGTTGAACTAGCTCTATAGCCTAGTACAAATAATTTTACATTAGAGTTGAACTAGCACTATAAGCTAGTTCAAATAATTTTCACCAGAGCTGAACTAGCTCTATAGCCTACTACAAATAATTTTACACTAGAGTTGAACTAGCACTATAAGCTAGTTGAAATAATTTTACACTAGAGTTGACCTAGCTCTATAGCCTAATACAAATGATTTTACACTAGAGTTGAACTAGTTCTATAGCCTATTACAAATGATTTTACACTAGAGTTGAACTAGCTCTATAAGCTAGTTCAAATAATTTTACACTAGAGTTGAACTAGCTCTGTAGCCTAGTACAAATAATTTTACACTAGAGTTGAACTAGCACTATAAGCTAGTTTAAATAATTTTACACTAGAGTTGAACTAGCTCTATAAGCAAGTTGAAATAATTTTACACTAGAGTTGCACTAGCTCTATTGCCTAGTACAAATAATTTTACACTAGAGTTGAACTAGTTCTATAAGCTAGTTCAAATAATTTTACACTAGAGTTGACCTAGCTCTATAGCCTAATACAAATGATTTTACACTAGAGTT
>NW_021286205.1:67980-70595 GCF_002162155.2 Triticum dicoccoides
GGCTAGTACAAATAATTTTACACTAGAATTGAACTAGCTCTATAAGCTAGTTAAAATAATTTTACAATAGAGTTTACCTAGCTCTATAGCCTAATACAAATGATTTTACACTAGAGTTGAACTAGTTCTATAGCCTATTATAAATGATTTTATACTAGAGTTGAACTAGCTCTATAAGCTAGTTCAAATAATTTTACACTAGAGTTGAACTAGCTCTATAGCCTACTACAAATAATTTTACACTAGAGTTGAACTAGCACTATAAGCTAGTTGAAATATTTTTACACTAGAGTTGAGCCAGCTCTATAAGCTAGTTCAAATAATTTTACACTAGAGTTGAACTAGCACTATAAGCTAGTTTAAATAATTTTACACTAGAGTTAAACTAGCTCTATAAGCAAGTTGAAATAATTTTACACTAGAGTTGCACTAGCTCTATAGCCTAGTACAAATAATTTTACACTAGAGTTGAACTAGCTCTATAGCCTAGTACAAATAATTTGACACTAGCGTTGAACTAGCTCTATAAGCTAGTTCAAATAATTTTACACTAGAGTTGAACTAGCTCTATAGCCTAGTACAAATAATTTTACACTAGAGTTGAACTAGCACTATAAGCTAGTTCAAATAATTTTACACTAGAGTTGAACTAGCTCTATAGCCTACTACAAATAATTTTACACTAGAGTTGAACTAGCACTATAAGCTAGTTGAAATAATTTTACACTAGAGTTGAACTAGCTCTATAAGCAAGTTGAAATAATTTTACACTAGAGTTGCACTAGCTCTATACCCTAGTACAAATAATTTTACACTAGAGTTGAACTAGCTCTATAAGATAGTTCAAATAATTTTACACTAGAGTTGACTTAGCTCTATGGCCGAATACAAATGATTTTACACTAGAGTTGAACTAGCTCTATAAGCTAGTTCATATAATTTTACACTAGAGTTGAACTAGCTCTATAGCCTACTACAAATAATTTTACACTAGAGTTGAACTAGTTCTGTAGCCTATTACAAATGATTTTACATTAGAGTTGAACTAGCTCTATAAGCTAGTTTAAATAATTTTACACTAGAGTTGAACTAGCTCTATAAGCAAGTTGAAATAATTTTACACTAGAGTTACACTAGCTCTATGGCCTAGTACAAATAATTTTACACTAGAGTTGAACTAGCTCTATAAGCTAGTTCAAATAATTTTACACTAGAGTTGAACTAGCTCTATAGCCTAGTACAGATAATTTTACACTACAATTGAACTAGCTCTATAAGCTAGCTGAAATAATTTTACACTAGAGTTGAGCCAGCTCTATAAGCTAGTTCAAATAATTTTACACTATAGTTGAACTAGCTTTATAGCCTAGTTCAAATAATTTTACACTAGAGTTGAACTAGCTCTATAAGCTAGTTGAAATAATTTTACACTAGAGTTGCACTAGCTCTATAGCCTAGTACAAATAATTTTACACTAGAGTTGAACTAGCTCTATAGCCTACTAGAAATAATTTTACACTAGAGTTCAACTAGCACTATAAGCTAGTTCAAATAATTTTACACTAGAGTTGCACTAGCTCTATAGCCTAGTACAAATAATTTGACACTAGCGTTGAACTAGCTCCATAAGCTAGTTCAAATAATTTTACAATAGAGTTGAACTAGCTCTATAGCCTAGTACAAATAATTTTATACTAGAGTTGAACTAGCACTATAAGCTAGTTCAAATAATTTTACACTAGAGTTGAACTAGCTCTATAGCCTACTACAAATAATTTTACACTAGAGTTGAACTAGCACTATAAGCTAGTTGAAATAATTTTACACTAGAGTTGAACTAGCTCTATAAGCAAGTTGAAATAATTTTACACTAGAGTTGCACTAGCTCTATACCCTAGTACAAATAATTTTACACTAGAGTTGAACTAGCTCTATAAGATAGTTCAAATAATTTTACACTAGAGTTGACTTAGCTCTATAGCCGAATACAAATGATTTTACACTAGAGTTGAACTAGTTCTATAGCCTATTACAAATGATTTTACACTAGAGGTGAACTAGCTCTATAAGCTAGTTAAAATAATTTTACAATAGAGTTGACCTAGCTCTATAGCCTAATACAAATGATTTTACACTAGAGTTGAACTAGTTCTGTAGCCTATTACAAATGATTTTACATTAGACTTGAACTAGCTCTATAAGCTAGTTTAAATAATTTTACACTAGAGTTGAACTAGCTCTATAAGCAAGTTGAAATAATTTTACACTAGAGTTACACTAGCTCTCTGGCCTAGTACAAATAATTTTACACTAGAGTTGAACTAGCTCTATAAGCTAGTTCAAATAATTTTACACTAGAGTTGAACTAGCTCTATAGCCTAGTATAGATAATTTTACACTACAATTGAACTAGCTCTATAAGCTAGCTGAAATAATTTTACACTAGAGTTGAGCCAGCTCTATAAGCTAGTTCAAATAATTTTACACTAGAGTTGAACTAGCTTTATAGCCTAGTACAAATAATTTTACACTAGAGTTGAACTAGCTCTATAAGCTAGTTAAAATAATTTTATAACAGAGTTGACCTAGCTCTATAGCCTAATACAAATGACTTT
>NW_021286205.1:71775-72383 GCF_002162155.2 Triticum dicoccoides
TAGAGTTGAACTAGCTCTATAAGCAAGTTGAAATAATTTTACACTAGAGTTGCACAAGCTCTATAGCCTAGTACAAATAATTTTACACTAGAGTTGACCTAGCTCTATAGCCTACTACAAATAATTTTACACTAGAGTTGAACTAGCACTATAAGCTAGTTCAAATAACTTTACACTAGAATTGAACTAGCTCTATAAGCAAGTTGAAATAATTTTACACTAGAGTTGCACTAGCTCTATAGCCTAGTACAAATAATTTTACACTAGAGTTGACCTAGCTCTGTAGCCTACTACAAACAATTTTACACTAGAGTTGAACTAGCACTATAAGCTAGTTCAAATAATTTTACACTAGAGTTGAACTAGCTCTATAAGCAAGTTGAAATAATTTTACACTAGAGTTGCACTAGCTCTATAGCCTAGTACAAATAATTTTACACTAGAGTTGAACTAGCTCTATAGCCTACTAGAAATAATTTTACACTAGAGTTGAACTAGCACTAGAAGCTAGTTCAAATAATTTTACACTAGAGTTGCACTAGCTCTATAGCCTAGTACAAATAATTTGACACTAGCGTTGAACTAGCTCTATAAGCTAGTTCAAATAA
>NW_021286205.1:72447-72733 GCF_002162155.2 Triticum dicoccoides
ACTAGAGTTGAACTAGCACTATAAGCTAGTTCAAATAATTTTACACTAGAGTTGAACTAGCTCTATAGCCTACTACAAATAATTTTACACTAGAGTTGAACTAGCACTATAAGCTAGTTGAAATAATTTTACACTAGAGTTGAACTAGCTCTATAAGCAAGTTGAAATAATTTTACACTAGAGTTGCACTAGCTCTATACCCTAGTACAAATAATTTTACACTAGAGTTGAACTAGCTCTATAAGATAGTTCAAATAATTTTACACTAGAGTTGACTTAGCTCTAT
>NW_021286205.1:73114-74170 GCF_002162155.2 Triticum dicoccoides
GAGTTGAACTAGTTCTATAGCCTAGTACAAATGATTTTACACTAGAGTTGAACTAGCACTATAAGCTAGTTCAAATAATTTTCACTAGAGTTGAACTAGCTCTATAGCCTAGTACAAATAATTTTACACTAGAGTTGAACTAGCACTATAAGCTAGTTTAAATAATTTTACACCAGAGTTGAACTAGCTCTATAAGCAAGTTGAAATAGTTTTACACTAGAGTTGCACTAGCTCTATATCCTAGTACAAATAATTTTACACTAGAGTTGAACTAGCTCTATAAGCTAGTTCAAATAATTTTACACTAGAGTTGACCTCGCTCTACAACCTAATACAAATGATTTTACACTAGAGTTGAACTAGTTCTATAGCCTATTACAAATGATTTTACAATAGAGTTGAGCCAGCTCTATAAGCTAGTTCAAATAATTTTACACTAGAGTTGAACTAGCTCTATAGACTAGTACAAATAATTATACACTAGAGTTTAACTAGCTCTATAAGCTAGTTAAAATAGTTTTACAATAGAGTTGACCTAGCTCTATAGCCTAATACAAATGATTTTACACTAGAGTTGAACTAGTTCTGTAGCCTATTACAAATGATTTTACAGTAGAGTTGAACTAGCTCTATAAGCTAGTTTAAATAATTTTTCACTAGAGTTGAACTAGCTCTATAAGCAAGTTGAAATAATTTTACACTAGAGTTGCACTAGCTCTATGGCCTAGTACAAATAATTTTACACTAGAGTTGAACTAGCTCTATAAACTAGTTCAAATAATTTTACACTAGAGTTGAACTAGCACTATAGCCTAGTACAAATAATTTTACACTAGAGTTGAACTAGCACTATAAGCTAGTTCAAATAATTTTACAATAGAGTTGAACTAGCTCTATAGCCTACTACAAATAATTTTACACTAGAGTTGAACTAGCACTATAAGCTAGTTGAAATAATTTTACACTAGAGTTGAGTCAGCTCTATAAGCTAGTTCAAATAATTTTACAGTAGAGTTGAACTAGCACTATAAGCTAGTTTAAATAATTTTACACTAG
>NW_021286205.1:74180-74761 GCF_002162155.2 Triticum dicoccoides
CAAATAATTTGACACTAGCGTTGAACTAGCTCTATAAGCTAGTTCAAATAATTTTACAATAGAGTTGGACTAGCTCTATAGCCTACTACAAATAATTTTACACTAGAGTTGAACTAGCACTATAAGCTAGTTGAAATAATTTTACACCAGAGTTGAGCCAGCTCTATAAGCTAGTTCAAATAATTTTACACTAGAGTTGAACTAGCACTATAACCTAGTTTAAATAATTTTACACTAGAGTTGAACGAGCTCTATAAGCAAGTTGAAATAATTTTACACTAGGTTGCACTAGCTCTATAGCCTAGTACAAATAATTTTACACTAGACTTGAACTAGCACTATAAGCTAGTTCAAATAATTTTACACTAGAGTTGAACTAGCTCTATAGCCTAGTACAAATAATTTTACACTAGAGTTGAACTAGCTCTATAAGCTAGTTCAAATAATTTTACACTAGAGTTGACCTAGCTCTGTAGCCTAATACAAATGATTTTACACTAGAGTTGAACTAGTTCTATAGCCTATTACAAATGATTTTACACTAGAGTTGAACTAGCTCTATAAGCTAGTTCAAATAATTT
>NW_021286205.1:74771-75723 GCF_002162155.2 Triticum dicoccoides
AATAATTTTACACTAGAGTTGCACTAGCTCTATAGCCTAGTACAAATAATTTTACACTAGAGTTGAACTAGTTCTATAAGCTAGTTCAAATAATTTTACACTAGAGTTGACCTAGCTCTATAGCCTAATACAAATGATTTTACACTAGAGTTGAACTAGTTCTATAGCCTATTACAAATGATTTTACACTAGAGTTGAGCCAGCTCTATAAGCTAGTTCAAATAATTTTACACTAGAGTTGAACTAGCTCTATAGCCTTGTACAAATAATTATACACTAGAGTTTAACTAGCTCTATAAGCTAGTTAAAATAATTTTACAATAGAGTTGACCTAGCTCTATAGCCTAATACAAATGATTTTACACTAGAGTTGAACTAGTTCTGTAGCCTATTACAAATGATTTTACATTAGAGTTGAACTAGCCCTATAAGCTAGTTTAAATAATTTTACACTAGAGTTGAACTAGCTCTGTAAGCAAGTTGAAATAATTTTACACTAGAGTTACACTAGCTCTATGGCCTAGTACAAATAATTTTACACTAGAGTTGAACTAGCTCTATAAGCTAGTTCAAATAATTTTACACTAGACTTGAACTAGCTCTATAGCTTAGTACAAATAATTTTACACTACAATTGAACTAGTTCTATAAGCTAGTTGAAATAATTTTACACTAGAGTTGAGCCAGCTCTATAAGCTAGTTCGAATAATTTTACACTAGAGTTGAACTAGCTTTATAGCCTAGTACAAATAATTTTACACTAGAGTTGAACTAGCACTATAAGCTAGTTTAAATAATTTTACACTAGAGTTGAACTAGCTCTATAAGCAAGTTGAAATAATTTTACACTAGAGTTGCACTAGCTCTATAGCCTAGTACAAATAATTTTACACTAGAGTTGAACTAGCTCTATAAGCTAGTTGAAATAATTTTACACTAGAGTTGACCTAGC
>NW_021286205.1:75733-76763 GCF_002162155.2 Triticum dicoccoides
GCACTAGCTCTATAGCCTAGTACAAATAATTTGACACTAGCGTTGAACTAGCTCTATAAGAAAGTTGAAATAATTTTACACTAGAGTTGCACTAGCTCTATGGCCTAGTACAAATAATTTTACACTAGAGTTGAACTAGCTCTATAAGCTAGTTCAAATAATTTTACACTAGAGTTGAACTAGCTCTATAGCCTAGTACAAATAATTTTACACTACAATTGAACTAGCTCTATAAGCTAGCTGAAATAATTTTACACTAGAGTTGAGCCAGCTCTATAAGCTAGTTCAAATAATTTTACACTAGAGTTGAACTAGCTTTATAGCCTAGTACAAATAATTTTACACTAGAGTTGAACTAGCTCTATAAGCTAGTTAAAATAATTTTACAATAGAGTTGACCTAGCTCTATAGCCTAATACAAATGACTTTACACTAGAGCTGAACTAGTTCTATAGCCTATTACAAATGATTTTACCCTAGAGTTGAACTAGCTCTATAAGCTAGTTCAAATAATTTTACACTAGAGTTGAACTAGCTCTGTAGCCTACTACAAATAATTTTACACTAGAGTTGAACTAGCACTATAAGCTAGTTGAAATAATTTTACACTAGAGTTGAGCCAGCTCTATAAGCTAGTTCAAATAATTTTACACTAGAGTTGAACTAGCACTATAAGCTAGTTTAAATAATTTTACACTAGAGTTGAACTAGCTCTATAAGCAAGTTGAAATAATTTTACACTAGAGTTGCACAAGCTCTATAGCCTAGTACAAATAATTTTACACTAGAGTTGAACTAGCTCTATAGCCTACTACAAATAATTTTACACTAGAGTTGAACTAGCACTATAAGCTAGTTCAAATAATTTTACACTAGAGTTGAACTAGCTCTATAAGCTAGTTGAAATAAAATTTTCACTAGAGTTGCACTAGCTCTATAGCCTAGTACAAATAATTTGACACTAGCGTTGAACTAGCTCTATAAGCTAGTTCAAATAATTTTACAATAGAGTTGAACTAGCTCTATAGCC
>NW_021286205.1:76963-81133 GCF_002162155.2 Triticum dicoccoides
TAAGCAAGTTGAAATAATTTTACACTAGAGTTGCACTAGCTCTATGGCCTAGTACAAATAATTTTACACTAGAGTTGAACTAGCTCTATAAGCTAGTTCAAATAATTTTACACTAGACTTGAACTAGCTCTATAGCTTAGTACAAATAATTTTACACTAAAATTGAACTAGTTCTATAAGCTAGTTGAAATAATTTTACACTAGAGTTGAGCCAGCTCTATAAGCTAGTTCGAATAATTTTACACTAGAGTTGAACTAGCTTTATAGCCTAGTACAAATAATTTTACACTAGAGTTGAACTAGCTCTATAAGCTAGTTAAAATAATTTTACAATATAGTTGACCTATCTCTATAGCCTAATACAAATGATTTTACACTAGAGTTGAACTAGTTCTATAGCCTATTAGAAATGATTTAACACTAGAGTTGAACTAGCTCTATAAGCTAGTTCAAATAATTTTACAATAGAGTTGAACTAGCTCTATAGCCCAGTACAAATAATTTTACACTAGAGTTGAACTAGCACTATAAGCTAGTTGAAATAATTTTACACTAGAGTTGAGTCAGCTCTATAAGCTAGTTCAAATAATTTTACACTAGAGTTGAACTAGCACTATAAGCTAGTTTAAATAATTTTACACTAGAGTTGAACTAGCTCTATAAGCAAGTTGAAATATTTTTTCACTAGAGTTGCACTAGCTCTATAGCCTAGTACAAATAATTTTACACTAGAGTTGAACTAGCTCTATAGCCTACTACAAATAATTTTACACTAGAGTTGAACTAGCACTATAAGCTAGTTCAAATTATTTTACACTAGAGTTGAACTAGCTCTATAAGCTAGTTGAAATAAAATTTTCACTAGAGTTGCACTAGCTCTATAGCCTAGTACAAATAATTTGACACTAGCGTTGAACTAGCTCTATAAGCTAGTTCAAATAATTTTACAATAGAGTTGGACTAGCTCTATAGCCTACTACAAATAATTTTACACTAGAGTTGAACTAGCACTATAAGCTAGTTGAAATAATTTTACACCAGAGTTGAGCCAGCTCCATAAGCTAGTTCAAATAATTTTACACTAGAGTTGAACTAGCACTATAAGCTAGTTTAAATAATTTTACACTAGAGTTGAACGAGCTCTATAAGCAAGTTGAAATAATTTTACACTAGGTTGCACTAGCTCTATAGCCTAGTACAAATAATTTTACACTAGACTTGAACTAGCACTATAAGCTAGTTCAAATAATTTTACACTAGAGTTGAACTAGCTCTATAGCGTAGTACAAATAATTTTACACTAGAGTTGAACTAGCTCTATAAGCTAGTTCAAATAATTTTACACTAGAGTTGACCTAGCTCTGTAGCCTAATACAAATGATTTTACACTAGAGTTGAACTAGTTCTATAGCCTATTACAAATGATTTTACACTAGAGTTGAACTAGCTCTATAAGCTAGTTCAAATAATTTTACACTAGTGTTGAACTAGCTCTATAGCCTAGTACAAATAATTTTACACTAGAGTTGAACTAGCACTATAAGCTAGTTTAAATAATTTTACACTAGAGTTGAACTAGCTCTATAAGCAAGTTGAAATAATTTTACACTAGAGTTGGACTAGCTCTATAGCCTAGTACAAATAATTTTACAGTAGAGTTGAACTAGCTCTATAAGCTAGTTCAAATAATTTTACACTAGAGTTGACTTAGCTCTATAGCCGAATACAAATGATTTTACACTAGAGTTGAACTAGTTCTATAGCCTATTACAAATGATTTTACACTAGAGTTGAACTAGCTCTATAAGCTAGTTCAAATAATTTTACACTAGAGTTGAACTAGCTCTATAGCCTAGTACAAATAATTTTACACTAGAGTTGAACTAGCGCTATAAGCTAGTTAAATAATTTTACACTAGTTGAACTAGCTCTATAAGCAAGTTGAAATAATTTTACACTAGAGTTGCACTAGCTCTATAGCCTAGTACAAATAATTTTACACTAGAGTTGAACTAGTTCTATAAGCTAGTTCAAATAATTTTACACTAGAGTTGACCTAGCTCTATAGCCTAATACAAATGATTTTACACTAGAGTTGAACTAGTTCTATAGCCTATTACAAATGATTTTACACTACAGTTGAGCCAGCTCTATAAGCTAGTTCAAAAAATTTTACACTAGAGTTGAATTAGCTCTATAGCCTAGTACAAATAATTATACACTAGAGTTTAACTAGCTCTATAAGCTAGTTAAAATAATTTTACAATAGAGTTGACCTAGCTCTATAGCCTAATACAAATGATTTTACACTAGAGTTGAACTAGTTCTGTAGCCTATTACAAATGATTTTACATTAGAGTTGAACTAGCTCTATAAGCTAGTTTAAATAATTTTACACTAGAGTTGAACTAGCTCTGTAAGCAAGTTGAAATAATTTTACACTAGAGTTGCACTAGCTCTATGGCCTAGTACAAATAATTTTACACTAGAGTTGAACTAGCTCTATAAGCTAGTTCAAATAATTTTACACTAGACTTGAACTAGCTCTATAGCTTAGTACAAATAATTTTACACTAAAATTGAACTAGTTCTATAAGCTAGTTGAAATAATTTTACACTAGAGTTGAGCCAGCTCTATAAGCTAGTTCGAATAATTTTACACTAGAGTTGAACTAGCTTTATAGCCTAGTACAAATAATTTTACACTAGAGTTGAACTAGCTCTATAAGCTAGTTAAAATAATTTTACAATATAGTTGACCTATCTCTATAGCCTAATACAAATGATTTTACACTAGAGTTGAACTAGTTCTATAGCCTATTAGAAATGATTTAACACTAGAGTTGAACTAGCTCTATAAGCTAGTTCAAATAATTTTACACTAGAGTTGAACTAGCCCTATAGCGTACTACAAATAATTTTACACTAGAGTTGAACTAGCACTATAAGCTAGTTGAAATAATTTTACACTAGAGTTGAGCCAGCTCTATAAGCTAGCTTAAATAATTTTACACTAGAGTTGAACAAGAACTATAAGCTAGTTTAAATAATTTTACACTAGAATTGCACAAGCTCTATAGCCTAGTACAAATAATTTTACACTAGAGTTGAACTAGTTCTATAGCCTACTACAAATAATTTTACACTAGAGTTGAACTAGCACTATAAGCTAGTTCAAATAATTTCAGACTAGAGTTGAACTAGCTCTATAAGCTAGTTGAAATAAAATTTTCACTAGAGTTGCTCTAGCTCTATAGCCTAGTACAAATAATTTGACACTAGCATTGAACTAGCTCTATAAGCTAGTTCAAATAATTTTACACTCGAGTTGAACTAGCTCTATAGCCTAGACAAATAATTTTACACTAGAGTTGAGCTAGATCTATAAGCTAGTAAAAATAATTTTACAATAGAGTTGACCTAGCTCTATTGCCTAATACAAATGATTTTACACTAGAGTTGAACTAGTTCTATAGCCCATTACAAATGATTTTACACTAGAGTTGAACCAGCTCTATAAGCTAGTTCAAATAATTTTACACTAGAGTTGGACTAGCTCTATAGCATACTACAAATAATTTTACACTAGAGTTGAACTAGCACTATAAGCTAGTTGAAATAATTTTACACTAGAGTTGATCAAGCTCTATAAGCTAGTTCAAATAATTTTACACTAGAGTTGAACTAGCTCTATAAGCAAGTTAAAATAATTTTACAATAGAGTTGACCTAGCTCTATAGCCTAGTACAAATAATTTTACACTAGAGTTGGACTAGCTCTATAAGCTAGTTGAAATAAATTTTTCACTAGAGTTGCACTAGCTCTATAGCCTAGTACAAATAATTTGACACTAGCGTTGAACTTGCTCTATAAGCTAGTTCAAATAATTTTACACTCGAGTTGAACTAGCTCTGTAGCGTAGTACAAATAATTTAGACTAGCCTTGAACTAGCACTATAAGCTAGTTCAAATAATTTTACACTAGAGTTGAACTAGCTCTATAGCCTAGTACAAATAATTTTACACTAGAGTTGAACTAGCTCTATAAGCTAGTTCAAATAATTTTACTCTAGAGTTGACCTAGCTCTATAGCCTAATACAAATGATTTTACACTAGAGTTGAACTAGTTCTATAGCCTATTACAAATGATTTTACACTAGAGTTGAACT
>NW_021286205.1:81185-82300 GCF_002162155.2 Triticum dicoccoides
ACTAGCTCTATAGCCTAGTACAAATAATTTTACACTAGAGTTGAACTAGCACTATAAGCTAGTTTAAATAATTTTACACTAGAGTTGAACTAGCTCTATAAGAAAGTTGAAATAATTTTACACTAGAGTTGCACTAGCTCTATAGCCTAGTACAAATAATTTAACACTAGAGTTGAACTAGCTCTATAAGCTAGTTCAAATAATTTTACACTAGAGTTGACTTAGCTCTATAGACGAATACAAATGATTTTACACTAGAGTTGAACTAGTTCTATAGCCTATTACAAATGATTTTACACTAGATTTGAACTAGCTCTATAAGCAAGTTGAAATAATTTTACACTAGAGTTGCACTAGCTCTATAGCCTAGTACAAATAATTTTACACTAGAGTTGAACTAGTTCTATAAGCTAGTTCAAATAAGTTTACACTAGAGTTGACCTAGCTCTATAGCCTAATACAAATGATTTTACACTAGAGTTGAACTAGTTCTATAGCCTAGTACAAACAATTTTACACTAGAGTTGAACTAGCTCTATAAGCTAGTTCAAATAATTTTACACTAGAGTTGAACTTGCTCTATAGCCTAGTATAAATAATTTTACACTACAATTGAACTAGCTCTATAAGCTAGTTGAAATAAATTTACACTAGAGTTGAGCCAGCTCTATAAGCTAGTTCAAATAATTTTACACTAGAGTTGAACTAGCTTTATAGCCTAGTACAAATAATTTTACACTAGAGTTGAACTAGCTCTATAAGCTAGTTAAAATAATTTTACAATAGAGTTGACCTAGCTCCATAGCGTAATACAAAAGATTTTACACTAGAGTTGAACTAGTTCTATAGCCTATTACAAATGATTTTACACTAGAGTTGAACTAGCTCTATAAGCTAGTTCAAATAATTTTACACTAGAGTTGAACTAGCTATATAGCCTACTACAAATAATTTTACACCAGAGTTGAACTAGCACTATAAGCTAGTTGAAATAATTTTACACTAGAGTTGAGCCAGCTCTATAAGCTAGCTCAAATAATTTTACACTAGAGTTGAACTAGCACTATAAGCTAGTTTAAATAATTTTACACCAGAGTTGCACTAGCTCTATAGCC
>NW_021286205.1:82504-86465 GCF_002162155.2 Triticum dicoccoides
CAAATAAGTTTACACTAGAGTTGACCTAGCTCTATAGCCTAATACAAATGATTTTACACTAGAGTTGAACTAGTTCTATAGCCTAGTACAAACAATTTTACACTAGAGTTGAACTAGCTCTATAAGCTAGTTCAAATAATTTTACACTAGAGTTGAACTAGCTCTATAGCCTAGTACAAATAATTTTACACTACAATTGAACTAGCTCTATAAGCTAGTTGAAATAATTTTACAGTAGAGTTGAGCGAGCTCTATAAGCTAGTTCAAATAATTTTACACTAGAGTTGAACTAGCTTTATAGCCTAGTACAAATAATTTTACACTAGAGTTGAACTAGCTCTATAAGCTATTTAAAATAATTTTACAATAGAGTTGACCTAGCTCCATAGCCTAATACAAAAGATTTTACACTAGAGTTGAACCAGTTCTATAGCCTATTACAAATGATTTTACACTAGAGTTGAACTAGCTCTATAAGCTAGTTCAAATAATTTTACACTAGAGTTGAACTAGCTATATAGCCTACTACAAATAATTTTACACCAGAGTTGAACTAGCACTATAAGCTAGTTGAAATAATTTTACACTAGAGTTGAGCCAGCTCTATAAGCTAGCTCAAATAATTTTACACTAGAGTTGAACTAGCACTATAATCTAGTTTAAATAATTTTACACCAGAGTTGCACTAGCTCTATAGCCTAGTACAAATAATTTTACACTAGAGTTGAACTAGCTCTATAGCCTACTACAAATAATTTTACACTAGAGTTGAACTAGCACTATAAGCTAGTTCCAATAATTTTACACTGGAGTTGAACTAGCTCTATAAGCTAGTTGAAATAAAATTTTCACTAGAGTTGCAATAGCTCTATAGCCTAGTACAAATAATTTGACACTAGCATTGAACTAGCTCTATAAGCTAGTTCAAATAATTTTACACTCGAGTTGAACTAGCTCTATAGCCTAGACAAATAATTTTACACTAGAGTTGAGCGAGCTCTATAAGCTAGTTAAAATAATTTTACAATAGAGTTGACCTAGCTTTATAGCCTAATACAAATGATTTTACACTAGAGTTGAACTAGTTCTATAGCCTATTACAAATGATTTTACACTAGAGTTGAACTAGCTCTATAAGCTAGTTCAAATAATTTTACACTAGAGTTGGACTAGCACTATAGCCTACTACAAATAATTTAACACTAGAGTTGAACTAGCACTATAAGCTAGTTGAAATAATTTTACACTAGAGTTGAGCAAGCTCTATAAGCTAGTTCAAATAATTTTACACTAGAGTTGAACTAGCTCTGTAAGCAAGTTAAAATAATTTTACAATAGAGTTGACCTAGCTCTATAGCCTAGTACAAATAATTTTACACTAGAGTTGGACTAGCTCTACAAGCTAGTTCAAATAATTTTACACTAGAGTTGAACTATCTCTATAGCCTAGTACAAATAATTTTACACTAAAATTGAACTAGCTCTATAAGCTAGTTGAAATAATTTTACACTAGAGTTGAGCCAGCTCTATAAGCTAGTTCAAATAATTTTACACTAGAGTTGAACTAGCTCTATAAGCTAGTTGAAATAAATTTTTCACTAGAGTTGCACTAGCTCTATAGCCTAGTACAAATAATTTGACACTAGCATTGAACTAGCTCTATAAGCTAGTTCAAATAATTTTACACTCGAGTTGAACTAGCTCTCTTGCCTAGTACAAATAATTTTGCACTAGCGTTGAACTAGCACTATAAGCTAGTTCAAATAATTTTACACTAGAGTTGAACTAGCTCTATAGCCTAGTACAAATAAATTTACACTAGAGTGGAACTAGCTCTATAAGCTAGTTCAAATAATTTTACACTAGAGTTGACCTAGCTCTATAGCCTAATACAAATGATTTTACACTAGAGTCGAACTAGTTCTATAGCCTATTTCAAATGATTTTACACTAGAGTTGAACTAGCTCTATAAGCTAGTTCAAATAATTTTACACTAGAGTTGAACGATCTCTATAGCCTAGTATAAATAATTTTACACTAGAGTTGAACTAGCACTATAAGCTAGTTTAAATAATTTTACACTAGAATTGAACTAGCTCTATAGCCTAGTACAAATAATTTTACACTAGAGTTGAACTAGCACTATAAGCTAGTTTAAATAATTTTACACTAGAGTTGAACTAGCTCTATAAGCAAGTTGAAATAATTTTACACTAGAGTTGCACTAGCTCTATACCCTAGTACAAATAATTTTACACTAGAGTTGAACTAGCTCTATAAGCTAGTTCAAATAATTTTACACTAGAGTTGACTTAGCTCTATAGCCGAATACAAATGATTTTACACTAGAGTTGAACTAGTTCTATAGCCTATTACAAATGATTCTACACTAGAGTTGAGCTAGCTCTATAAGCTAGTTCAAATAATTTTACACTAGAGTTGAACTAGCTCTATAGCCAAGTACAAATAATTTTACACTAGAGTTCAACTAGCACTATAAGCTAGTTTAAATAATTTTACACTAGAGTTGAACTAGCTCTATAAGCTAGTTCAAATAATTTTACACTAGTGTTGAACTAGCTATATAGCCTAGTACAAATAATTTTACACTACAATTGAACTAGCTCTATAAGCTAGTTGAGATAATTTTACAGTAGAGTTGAGCTAGCTCTATAAGCTAGTTCAAATAATTTTACACTAGAGTTCACCTAGCTCTATAACCTAATACAAATGATTTTACACTAGAGTTGAACTAGTTCTATAGCCTATTACAAATGATTTTACAATAGAGTTGAGCCAGCTCTATAAGCTAGTTCAAATAATTTTACACTAGAGTTGAACTAGCTCTATAGCCTAGTACAAATAATTATACACTAGAGTTTAACTAGCTCTATAAGCTAGTTAAAATAATTTTACAGTAGAGTTGACCTAGCTCTATAGCCAAATACAAATGATTTTACACTAGAGTTGAACTAGTTCTGTAGCCTATTACAAATGATTTTACATTAGAGTTGAACTAGCTCTATAAGCTAGTTTAAATAATTTTACACTAGAGTTGAACTAGCTCTATAAGCAAGTTGAAATAATTTTACACTAGAGTTGCACTAGCTCTATGGCCTAGTACAAATAATTTTACACTAGAGTTGAACTAGCTCTATAAGCTAGTTCAAATAATTTTACACTAGAGTTGAACTAGCTATATAGCCTAGTACAAATAATTTTACACTACAATTGAACTAGCTCTATAAGCTAGTTGAAATAATTTTACAGTAGAGTTGAGCTAGCTCTATAAGCTAGTTCAAATAATTTTACACTAGAGTTGACCTAGCTCTATAACCTAATACAAATGATTTTACACTAGAGTTGAACTAGTTCTATAGCCTATTACAAATGATTTTACAATAGAGTTGAGCCAGCTCTATAAGCTAGTTCAAATAATTTTACACTAGAGTTGAACTAGCTCTATAGCCTAGTAAAAATAATTATACACTAGAGTTTAACTAGCTCTATAAGCTAGTTAAAATAATTTTACAGTAGAGTTGACCTAGCTCTATAGCCTAATACAAATGATTTTACACTAGAGTTGAACTAGTTCTGTAGCCTATTACAAATGATTTTACATTAGAGTTGAACTAGCTCTATAAGCTAGTTTAAATAATTTTACACTAGAGTTGAACTAGCTCTATAAGCAAGTTGAAATAATTTTACACTAGAGTTGCACTAGCTCTATTGCCTAGTACAAATAATTTTACACTAGTGTTGAACTAGCTCTATAAGCTTGTTCAAATAATTTTACACTAGAGTTGAACTAGCTCTATAGCCTAGTACAAATAATTTTACACTACAATTGAACTAGCTCTATAAGCTAGCTGAAATAATTTTACACTAGAGTTGAGCCAGCTCTATAAGCTAGTTCAAATAATTTTACACTAGAGTTGAACTAGCTTTATAGCCTAGTA
>NW_021286205.1:86475-94631 GCF_002162155.2 Triticum dicoccoides
GCACTAGCTCTATAGCCTAGTACAAATAATTTGACACTAGCGTTGAACTAGCTCTATAAGAAAGTTGAAATAATTTTACACTAGAGTTGCACTAGCTCTATGGCCTAGTACAAATAATTTTACACTAGAGTTGAACTAGCTCTATAAGCTAGTTCAAATAATTTTACACTAGAGTTGAACTAGCTCTATAGCCTAGTACAAATAATTTTACACTACAATTGAACTAGCTCTATAAGCTAGCTGAAATAATTTTACACTAGAGTTGAGCCAGCTCTATAAGCTAGTTCAAATAATTTTACACTAGAGTTGAACTAGCTTTATAGCCTAGTACAAATAATTTTACACTAGAGTTGAACTAGCTCTATAAGCTAGTTAAAATAATTTTACAATAGAGTTGACCTAGCTCTATAGCCTAATACAAATGATTTTACACTAGAGTTGAACTAGTTCTATAGCCTATTACAAATGATTTTACACTAGAGTTGAACTAGCTCTATAAGCTAGTTCAAATATGTCGGTGTACTAGAATAGGGGTCCCCTAGTACCCCAAACTTGTGCACGGGCAGTTGCAGCACCCCGCGGCAAGGCTTGCCGGGCGAACACCAAGATCCTCCGTGGTTCCCTTGGAGCCATTCAAGAATAAAGTATTTAAGCTCAGGAGACAAGGCCCCGGCAAGAGGAGCTTGCCGGGAAGGCCAACCAGGGCACGCCAAGGAACTTGCCGCGACGCGCCACGCGCTCCGGCAAGGCGACAAGGCCCCGGCAAGAGGAGCTTGCCGGGAAGACCAACCAAGGTACCTCGAAGCCCGGTGCGCGACGAGCTTCCGGACCCGACAAGATAGCAGCAGCGGCAAGGCGCTTGCCGCGGCAGGCGGCCACTCTGCACCCACGCTCCAGCTAATCCGCCAACGTGTCGCTCTGGGGGCCTCTCCAGGCGCGCGTGGCGGGAGGCTGTGCAGCCAGCGGTGCACAGTGGCATGCGAAGCTGACAAGATCGCCATCGTGGCGAACGGTGGCGCCCCTAACAGTCCTTTTCTGCACTGTTTGGGTGACTCAGACGGGCCTTTAATGCCCTTGTCCCCTGCCGTCCGGGTTAGGTAGGGTGCACTGTACAAGTAACTGTACCAACCACCTCACTTTTTACGTTTATACCCTCCTCTGCGTTGCCACCTATCGGTGACCCCTTTAGCGTATAAAAGGAGGCCCATGCGCAACGTAGAGGGGGGTTGGGACAGTTCAGTTCGATTCATTCGTAGCCTAGAAAACACTACGCTCTCTCTCTAGAGCAAGAACACAAGATAATACCACCAGACAAGCAGCAGTAGGAGTGTCATCTCTCCGGAGAGCTCCGAAGCTGGGTAAACTGCTCGTGTGTTTCTCCTCGATCCGCTCTTCGTGCGATCTCCGCCCCCCCCCCCCCGCCGAACTGAAAGGGGTCCGGTCCGCTGGCCCCATAGGTGTTCGAGGATCAGTTTCCCCCGACATCTTTGGCGCGCCAGGTAGGGGGCGTCGAGATTGTGTGAACCTGATCCGGCATTCACGCGAGCTAGATCTTCATTCCCTTCATGAACATGCCACCGAAGAAGAAGACTTCGGCGTCAGCCGCTCCGTCCACGTCACTTCCGCCACCATTGGAACAAACGGGTGGTGGAATGGACGCCGGCGGAAGAATGGACGTCGACGAGGAAGCTCATGATGCCGTGAGATCCAAGAACAAGGCTGCACAAACCTCGGCGGCCGTACATGTTCCGTGCCACTCTCAGGAGGCGCAAGATCAACAGCGTTATGGCACTAGCAATGCCATACGCATGATAGGCCAAGATCAAGCTGGTGGATCTCGGGGCGCTCAAGACCAGCATGCACGCCAGCATGTTGGCACGAGCGGGGCACGGTCGCCTGGATGAGATACTGCTCCTTCTAACATAGTTAGAAGTTCGAGCACGTCCCGCTCCTCGCGCCGTCCGCCCCTGCCACCCACCACTCCAGCAGAAGCTTTGGCGCGAGCTCAACTTCTCCTAGATTACCCTCCAACGTCGGACAAGATCGATGAATGGAGGGCCACCATTCAGAGTCTCATCGGCTACGCCAACGGCGACACTCCATGGCGGCCGAGCGTGTCACCGCAGCGGCAGGGTTGCCGGGCGCGAGCCGGTGGCGACGAAACGGGTGGAGGTGCAACTACCATGCAATCACCACCCCGAAGGCCAAGGTCGCCGACTCACCGGATCCACCTCGACAGCGACTCCACCGCATCGTCGGATCCACGAGCTCGTCGCGATCAGCGCCAAGTTCTTCATGATCGGCAACAAGAAGACGCTCGAACTCGCATCGAGCGCCGAAGAGAAGCGCGACATCAATCCGACAAGCGCGCTGGGCCCTCTGTTGACATGCATGCGCCAGGGGAACCAGGCGATCTGCCGTACGCGGTAGGTTGCCCTGCGTTCACTCGCGAGCTACGGCAAGTCCAGTGGCCCTGCACGAAAAACTTCAAGCTAGACGTACCGGAGAAGTACGACGGCAAGACGCATCCGTCAGAGTTCCTCAGCATCTACACCATCGCGGTGCAGGCTGCCGGGGGACGAGATGACAAGATCCTTGCCAACTACTTCCCGCTGGTACTCAAGCACAACGTCAGGTCCTAGCTCATGCACTTGCCGGACAACTCCATATCTTCTTGGGCTGATCTGTGCCATCAGTTTGTCGGTGCCTTCACAGGCGGACACAAGCCTCATGGCCAGGAGAGTGATCTTCATCTGCTCGCCCAGAAGGAAGGAGAGCCCCTGCGCAAGTACATTCAGAGATTCAGCAGTGTGCAGCACAACATCCCAGACGTCCACCCTGCCGCGGTGATCAGCGCGTTCCATCAGAACATGCGGAACCGCAGGATGCGGGAGGAAATGGCGATGTGCAAGATCAGGGACGTCAGTGAGTTATATGCACTGGCCGACAAGTGTGCACGCGCTGAGGAAGGGAGGAGACTCCCCGGAGAGAATGTAGGAACGGGAGGATCTGACAGTGAAGATGCTGCCCCAGCAAGGAAAAACCGGCGGTGGAACAACAGAAGGAGGAAAGGCAAAGAGGTGCTAGTTGTTGAGCAGTCCGGCAACGGTGGTGGTGCCAAGGAAGCCAAAGCTGGTGACTCCGGCAAGGGGGTTGCCGCGGAGGTGGCGGTCGCCGACAAGCAGGACGGCACCAACAAGCAGTATTGCAAAATCCACCGCACCAAGGGCCATGATCTCCAGAACTGTAAGAAAGTCGAGCAGCTTGTTGAGCAACAGAAAGCTGAATACAAGCGGCGCGACAAAGAGAAGGCCCAGGAAGGTGCTGGGGGATCCGGCAAGAAACGTCCCGGCCGAGGAGGACGCCGCGGCAAGGCCAAGCAGCGTCAAGGAGACAGACCTCCCCACGGCCGCGACAAGGATGAAGATGACAACGACGATGAAGACATGGATGACGAGGAGACTGATGAGCAGGAGTTCCAGAAAGCCACGGAGGTCTTGTGCGTTGACGGTGGTGCTTCTCTGCACACCTCGCACCGCCAGCTCAAGCAATGGGTGCGGGAAGTTAATGCAGCAGAGCCACCCGTCGAGTCGCGCAAGCCTCTGAAATGGTCCAGCACGCCTATCATCTTTGATATTGAGGACCACCCTGATCGCATAACTGCGGTCGGGTGCTTGCCGATGTTGGTTTCACCAACAATCCGCAACCTCAAGGTCACAAAGATGCTAGTTGATGGTGGGGCCGGCTTGAATCTGATCTCCTCCGCGGTGCTCCAGAAACTCCAGATCCCTGACAGCGAGCTCGAAGAGACCGGTACATTTCAAGGCATCAACCCGGGAAGGAGCAAGCCGAAGGGAAAGATCACGTTGTCGGTAACATTTGGCAGCGAGCTGAACTTCAGGACTGAGAGGGTCACGTTTGACGTTGCCGACTTTCCATTACCTTACAATGGAATCCTTGGCCGTCCGGCACTCGCCAAGTTCATGGAAGCCTCTCACTATGCGTACAACGTACTGAAAATGCCAGGCCCGATAAGTGTCATCTCTGTCCCTGGCGACAAGAAGGATGCTCTTATCTGTACCGACAAGATCTACCGGGAAGCAGCAGCCGCAGCAGAATGCAAGACACTTGCCGTTGAAGCTCCCGGGGGAAAGAAGAAGACCAAGCCCGGCAAGAGCTCTGATGCCCACTCCGGCAAACGCACCTCTTCGGAGTGTTGCGCTACCGTCGAGGACGCACCGTCGAGCTCCACCGGCAAGTGTAAGAAGGCAATGGCAGCACCACCTGAGACCAAGAAGATGTCCGCCAAGGAGGATGGCGCCGGTGGTACCTTCACCATCAGCGCCACTCTTGACCCCAAATAGGAAAGCGCGCTCGTTGCTTTCCTGCGGGCGAATGTCGAGTGTTTGCATGGCAACCGTCCGATATCCCCGGTGTTGCCAGGAAAGTAATTGAGCACCACCTTGCCGTATGTCCTCATGCGCGGCCCGTATGGCAGAGAGTCAGGAAGCAGGCAGTGGAGCGCCAAGAATTCATCACAGAAGAAATCAAGAAGTTGGAAGCAGCAGGCCTTGTCAGAGGAGTGCTCCATCCCACGTGGTTGGCCAATCCCGTTGTTGTGCGCAAGGCTAATGGGAAATGGAGACTTTGTATTGACTTCACTGATGTTAATAAAGCTTGTCCCAAAGACCCATTTCCCTTGCCGCGCATTGACCAGATTGTTGACTCCACAGCCGGATGTGATTTGCTTTCATTTCTTGATGCATACTCAGGATACCATAAGATCTTCATGGCAGAAGAAGATGAAGAGAAAACCGCATTTATCACCCCATGTGGCACATACTGCTTCATACGGATGCCTTTCGGTTTGAAGAATGTTGGTTCAACATTCGCAAGGGTAGTACACCACACTTTTGAGCCGCAAATGCACAGAAATGTGGAAGCTTACATGGATGACATAGTGGTCAAGAGTAAGAACAGGGCGACCCTGATTCATGATTTAGACGAGACATTTGCAAATGTGCACAAGATCAACCTCAAGCTTAACCCCGAGAAGCGCGTGTTTGGAGTCCCTTCCGGAAAGCTTCTCGGGTTCTTCGTGTCTCAGCGGGGAATTGAAGCCAATCCCGACAAGATCAAGGCAATTGAGCAGATCGAAGCACCAAAGCGCGTCAAGGATGTACGAAGGCTTGCCGGTTGCGTGGCTGCTCTCAGCAGGTTTATCTCTAGATCTATTGAGCGCGCCCTGCCATTTTTCAAAATTTTGAAAAAGGCAGGTCCAATGAAATGGACTCCGGAGGCGGATGCTACGCTGCAGGACTTGAAGAGATACATGTCCTCCACTCCAACACTTGTCGCACCTAAGCCGCAAGAGAAGTTGCTGCTGTATATAGCGGCAACCAACCAAGTGGTTAGTGCTGCGTTAGTGGCAGAGAGGGAGGGAGATGATGATCCAGCAACCACGGCAGATCCATCCAGCGACAAGCAGGGGGCTTTACCGACAAGCTCTGGTCCCGACAAACATGGGTTTGCGCAAGAGCACGATAAGATGCCGAAGAGAATGGTGCAGCGCCAAGTTTACTTTGTCAGTTCTCTTCTGCATGGGGCTAGATCAAGGTACTCTAGTGTGCAGAAGTTGCTTTTCGGCCTCCTCATGGCCTCGAGAAAGTTGCGCCATTACTTCCAAGCACATGAGATCACAGTCGTCACTCGCTTTCCGCTGAAGAGGATACTGCAAAATCCAGAAGCAACAGGCAGGATTGTCGAGTGGGCGCTGGAACTGTCAAGCTTTGGCCTCAAGTTTGAGAGCACTTCAACTATCCAAAGCAGAGCATTGGCAGAGTTCATAGCAGAGTGGACGCCAACCCCAGATGAAGAAATTCCAGAGACGAGCATCCCCGTTAAAGAGGCAAGCAAAGAGTGGTTGATGTACTTTGATAGTGCCTTCTCGCTGCAAGGCGCCGGTGCAGGCGTGCTGCTTGTCGCACCCACTGGAGAGCACCTCAAGTATGTAGTCTAGATGCACTTTCCCAAGGATTGCTTGTCGGTCTCAGAATCGCAGCAGACCTTGGGATCAAGAAGCTCATTATCAGGGGTGACTCACAGCTTGTCGTCCGCCAAGTGAACAAGAACTACTAGAGTCCGTTGATGGAAGCATATGTTGATGAAGTGAGGAAGCTAGAAGAGCACTTTGACGGCCTACAAATGGAGCATATCCCAAGAGCTCAGAATGACATTGCTGATGGCCTGTCAAAGTGCGCCGCACTAAAGTTACCTGTGGAACCAGGGATCTTTGTGCTTAAGTTGACTCAACCATCCGTAACACCATCAACTGGACAAAGCAAGAAGAGGAAGTTGGTTTCTGGTGACTACTTTCTGGCAGAGCTCCCCGAAGCCGCCGCCAAGAAAGTCCCCAAGATCAACACCAAGGAGGCTGAGGGGCAGTCTGCTCCGGCAAGACTTATGGTTTGTTCCGTTGAAGCAGACGCTCCCGACAAGTTTTGCTCCGGCAAACTTGCCGGGGAACATCAAGCTCCGGCAGGACCGCAAGTCCTTGCCGTGGAAGCGGATGTTCCCGCAGCAGCAGATGTGCCTTTAGTCCTTGTTGTCGAGCCACAAACTCCAGCATGGGCACAGCAGATTGTCCACTTCCTTCAGACAGGTGAACTTCCCGAAGAGCAAGAAGAAGCGGAAAGAGTAGCCCGGCAGTCAAGTATGTACCAGTTTGTCGATAGCATACTGTACAGAAGAAGACTCAACGGTGTGAAATTGAAGTGTATTCGCCGGGAAGATGGACAAAAGCTGTTGGTAGAGATACATGGAGGCATATGTGGCCACCACATTGGCGCAAGAGCACTTGCCGGCAAAGCTTTCCGGCAAGGTTTCTTTTGGCCAACCGCCCTCCAGGATGCAACTGCACAAGTAACCAAGTGTGAAGCGTGCTAGTTCCACTCCAAACAGATACACCAGCCAGCTCAAGCTCTCCAGATGATCCCTTTATCCTGGCCATTTTCGGTCTGGGGGCTCGATATCCTCGGCCCTTTCCCCCGAGATGTCGGGGGCTTTGAGTACTTGTACATCACAATCGACAAGTTCACAAAGTGGCCGGAAGTGCAGGCAGTGAGGAAGGTGACAACACAGTCAACAGTCAAGTTCTTCAGGTCAATTGTTTGCCGTTTCGGGATCCCTAACAGGATCATCACCGACAACGGCACGCAATTCACGAGCCGCACCTTCATGCAGTACGTCCAAGACCTTGGCGCCAAGGTCTGCTTCGCTTCTGTTGCTCATCCGAGAAGCAATGGTCAAGCAGAGAGGGCAAATGCTGAAGTGCTGCGCGGGCTCAAGACCAGAACTTTCGACAGGCTGCACAAGTGCGGAACGAACTGGATCAAGGAGCTGCCGGTGGTTCTTTGGTCGATCAGAACGACGCCAAATCGAGCCACTAGCCAGACACCTTTCGCTCTAGTCTATGGAGCAGAGGCAGTTCTCCCCATGGAACTCGTATTCGGATTACCTCGAGTGCTCGCTTATGATGAGCTTGAGCAAGAACAGCTGCGACAAGACGACGCGCTGCTCATGAGGAAGATCGTCTTCAGGCTGCTGTACGAGCTGCTCGATACCAGCAAGCTTTGCGCCGCTATCATAGCCGCAAAGTTAAAGCCAAAAGCTTCGAGGAAGGCGACCTTGTTCTTCGGTACGTTCAGTCCGCCAAGAATTCCAGCAAGTTGACGCCGAAGTGGGAAGGCCCTTATCGGGTAAAACGAGTCACAAGGCCCGGCGCTGTCCGCCTTGAGACCAAAGATGGCATTCCGGTGAGCAACTCCTGGAACATAGAACATCCTCGTAAGTTTTTCCCGTAGGGCGCGGTTGCCGGAACCCGTTCCGGCAACCACCTTTTGTACAAGTCTTGCCGCTGTTGCATGTAATCCTTTGTACAAAGCCGGGCGCAGATCCCGTGTATAAGTAAAACCCCATGTGCTCTGCACAACTTGTCCATTTCATGCATTAGTTTCTTTCTTGCATGCGATTATCTGACACTTTGTGCAGCACCTACATCCGGTAAGCACTAACGAGCCGAAGGGCTACATATCATTATTTTCTCTTCTTTCTTCTTTTCAACAAAGGAAAAGAAAGTTCCCCCGCACACATGTTTG
>NW_021286205.1:94953-99423 GCF_002162155.2 Triticum dicoccoides
GGGGGGGAAGAGAAGATTATGGTATGGACCAGGCGTCGTTCAAGTGAAGTCCTGCCTTGCTGGGAAGCAAACGACAGAAAAGCTAAGTTGCCAAAGTTTGAGCAATCACTTTTTAAATTTTTTAGGTATCTTGCTCGAACGACCCTGCTTTGTACGGAAAACCTGTGCGCGGAGGAACCAACTCGTGGCTAGTTGCGCCCTTACTTTGTTTCGAGTCCGCTCAACAGCTTAAGCGTGCTGCATCTAGTCGCGACAAGGTTTCTTGTCGGAAGCAGCGCCGCCAGCAGGCTGCTGAAGTTCCGCACTCAGCGCTCGCGGCTTGGGCGCCTGCGCCGACAAGTTCCCTAGAAGCGTAGGGTAAAAACATACAAAGGAAGGAATGTAGTAGAGGAAATAACATAGCAATTGATAACAGAAATAAAGTTATATTACAAGATAACTTGTCGCAGCTCTAACAGACTGTTTTCATAACATGATTAGCAGCGACAAGGGAAAAGAAGAAATGGGCGGCCTAGTCTACGCGTCCGCCCTCGACCCTCTTGATCTTGCTCACCTTGTCCACAATGGGTGCGACAAGGGCCTTGAGTGCATCCATATCGGCGTCAGGCGGCAAGGACCTGAGGACGTTGGTGAAGCTGAGGCCTGGATTGCGGAAGGCTACCTTCATCAGCACCTTCTGGAGAACCCCAGCGCAGATTTTGCGTGACTCGTCGGCCAGCTGCTTTGGGATCTTCTCCCGAAACCGCTGGAGTGCCGTCGCCACGCCCTTGAAGAACAGGCTGAGCTTGGCGCTGGGTTGAAGACTCTCGTCGGAAGGATACCCAAAGTCCTCCATCCCCAGCTGCGCCAGCTCCTCGTTGATGACTGCGGCAATGTTCACCAGACCCTCGGTCCAGCGCTCCACAGTGTCTCTGAACGAGTTCTGGGTAACTGCAATGCTCTCCAGCAGCGCCGCGTCAGCCTTGACCTTCTCCGACAAGGTCTTCTCCCGCTCCTTGGCGGCCTCCAGCGTCTGAGTCAGCGTGGCCAGCTTTAGCTCCAGATCTGCTTTGGAATCCTTGGCGGCGCTGAGCTCCTTGCCCCTCTTAGCGAGAAGACCTTGCAGCTCACCGTGGGCGGCAGCATCCTTCTCACGCTCACGCTTGAGCGCGGCAAGCTCCTCACCGCTCTTCCCAATGTTGGCCTCCAGCTGCGCCACGTTCTCCTCCAGCTCTTTCTTGGCGGCCTCTGCAATTGCCACAGCATCCTTTGCCTCCTTGAGCGCCCCGCCAAGTGCTTGCTCGCGCTCGGTGAACTCTTCCTCGTAGCTGTCGAGGTTGGCCTTCCGCTGCACTAGTTCGCCTTCCCGCACGGACTGCTTCTCGGCGGCCAGCCTTTGCTCCTCCTTAGCCTCGGCCTTCTCGAGAAGGAAGGCCGTGCGCTCCTCGTCGAGTCGCTCCCGCTCCTGCGCCAGGGACCGGAGAGCTTCTTGATTTTGGCCCCGGAGCTCCTCCGCGCGCTTCTCCATGTCAACTCCCGCCTTCGCGACAAGCGCTTCCCGGGAAGCTAGTTTGGCTTGCCGGGCGCGGTAGAGTGACAGCAGCTTCTGCAGCAGCTGCTCCTCCTTAGGCTCGCCACTGCTGCTGCTGGGCGCGTCGACCAATGACAGTCCAACAGAGGCGAGCACCTCCCCGTCGAAAGCTTCCTCCTCGGCCGGCGCCCTGGATCTCGACGCCCAGGGTAGCTTGATGAAGATACCGTCGCCGGCCTTCAAGTAGGCGCCGGGCTGGGGCTCCTCGGAGCCCGGCTCCGCAGAAGCAGCAGAGTGTTTGGCGGTCGGTGCAGCGCCTGGCGCTCTTGCGGCCTCAGGGTCGTCAGTGCGATCGCCCGACCCCTCGTCGGCTTCTGCGGCGGCAGCCCTGGCGGCCTCCTCGCCGGCGGCCTCGTCAGCACCGACCCCTCCCTCGCTGGCGCCCTCTGTCTCCATTGGCTCAGCCGCAGATGGGTCTGAAGAACGAAGAAGAAAAAAAAAATCAATCCACAATCCAAGGGAAGAAACTCAGAAGAAGAAGAACCCAAGGGAAAGTTTCTGGGCAAAAGGATTACCTGTGCCAAGATCTGCAGTTGCAGCCTCGGTCGCCGCAGGATCAACGGTGCCGTCCCTTGCCGGAGAGTCCCCCCTTGCCGGAGAGTTCCCCCTTGCCGGAGAGCGCTCCCTTGCCGGGGACTCCTCCCCTGGCGGCGCAGTCGAAGCAGGTGGCACTTCGGGACCAGCTTCCGGGCACTCCTGATGTGACTGCTCTGATCCTGCACAAATCAACAAGCAGGATATCAAACAAAGGAAAAAGCACTCATGCGCTCCCGATAGCAAAGAAAAAACTACGAACTTACGCTGGGGGCTGCGCTGGGGGCTGCTTTGAGGAGTGATTGCCGGGTCCGTCAAGGTGGCCTCGGACCCGCCCCCTATTGACTCGGTGGGGTCATCGTTGATGACGATTACCGCGGCCTTGGCCCTCTTCGCCGCTCTCTGGGCCAGCGTCCTGAAAAGAAAGGAGTCCAGATTGAAGCAAGTCAGATACAAGATAAAAACAGCAAGATTGAAGAACTATAAGAGCACCAAAGAAGCTTACTCTTCTTCCTCCTCGTCGGAGCTGAGCGCGGAAAGATCGAAGTCCGGCTCCCCTCTGGTGCGGCGAGGTGGAGGAGTAGGATCCCTTGCCTGCTTGGCGGGGGTGGTGGCGCTGGCCCGGGAAGATCCCGCTCCAGTTGCCGCTGCTGCGTGAGGCGCTCCCGCGGCAACATGACTTGTCGCGGTAGAGCGTGTCGCACGGCTTGGTGGCTGTTGAGCCGGCTGCCACCCCGCTACGTCCGCGGCCCTGCGAAGACGCCTTCTTGGCGGGGCCGGGGGCTCCGCCTGCGGCAAGCCTTCTGAGGGCTCGGGCTCTTCCTCGCCGTCCTCGCTCGGCTCGGCTTCAGAACCGGCAAGCTCTTCCTCGCCAATGAACTCCGCGCGCTCGGCAAGGTTTGCCGCCTCTGCAGCCTCCGCCTCCTCCACAGTGAACCCAAACACGCCCGCGGCAGCTGCGGCCGCAACCTCTTCCGCCCTAGTGGCGATGCGCTGCAGCTCCTCGTCGGTGGTGTCACGGGTGAGACTTTTCTGCTCATCAGCATGGACCGGCACCTCTTCCAAGTTGTCGAAGAACGCTTGCACGACGTCATCCGCAGGCTCTTGCCAAGTTGGAACGATTCCGTGTGAATCGGACAACGGCATCATGGCGCGGATCCGGTCAAGCGAAGAGTTATTGCACAAAGGAACTACGCCCCTCGGCAGTGTGAATGGGTGCTGGGGGTCGCGTTTGAACAACTCCAGAAGCATCGCATCCAGCTCCAGGACGGTGAAGTTGTAGTTGAGGCCCGGCCGCAGCCTCATGATGTCCGCCGAATTCTTGAATTCCCAGGCGGGCCTCCCCCTCTCCTGCAGGGGGGCAATGCGGCGACGGAGTAAATCTGCCCCGACAGCACCTACAGTGAGCCCGGCAAGCCTGAGGCGAAGAATCCTAGTGATGGCGATCTTCAGCCTCTCATCTTCCGGGGCCATGTTGCTGTCACGACCGGTTTTCCAATAAAAATATTTATTGAGAAACCAATCTTTTGAGTCCAGTATGAGAGAAATCATCCTCACTGGTAGACAATTTCTTGATACAATAAGCCAGTAGCATGAAATATATTACAGGGTTGAACTACGGTTGCTCAACCAAATTATTACAAGCATGCCAATAATTATACATAATGGCGGACATGACACAGTAGTGTGGAGACATACTACTGACTCGAGGATAGGGCGGTGGTGGAAAAACACAGCGGGGAGAGAAATACAAGACTCTAAGTCTATCATCTCATCGAGCGTCGAGGTGAGGCTCGATGAATTTATTTGGTAGCGGAAGCGGATATAAAACAGTGACCAAATCCAGGGTCGCACGAGACTGACTGGGACTCCTCTAAGTGTCGGACTCGCTATCGAACTCTTCATCCAGGAAATCGCCTTCGTCAGCATCTGGCCAAATCAACAAGCCAGTGAGTACTTTGAAAGTACTCGCAAGACAGTTCGGACGTAAGATATAACAAATGCATGCATGGTTGCGTCATGATTAATTCACCAATGTACAATCAAAAAATTAGCATGACAAGGTAAGTAAAAGGGATACGGCGGTAGTCCGCCTGAAATCCTAACAGAACATAAATAACTACCGATCGGGTGTTTGAAGCGACGCCTCGAAAGGTGAACAAATAAATATAAGGAAATGATGCCACAGTCGGGCGTCTTAGCGACACCACATAAAGGGCTTAAAAAGAAATACCACAGACGGATGTCGGGGCGACATCACAGAAAGGGCTTTAAAAGAAATGCCACAGTCGGACGTCAGAGCGACATCACAGAAAGGGCTTAAAAAAATTCCACAGTCGGACGTCGGAGCGACATCACAGAAAGGG
>NW_021286205.1:99638-128614 GCF_002162155.2 Triticum dicoccoides
GGGCGACATCACAGAAAGGGCTTGAAAAGAAAAGCCACAGTCGGACGTCGGGGCGACATCACAGAAAGGGCTTTAAAAGAAATGCCACAGTCGGACGTCGGAGCGACATCACAGAAAGGGCTTGAAAAGAAATGCCATAGTTGGACGTCAGGGCGACATCACAGAAAGGGCTTTTATTCACGGGTAAATAATACTCATAATAAACATTTAATTCATAAGAATAAATGGGTTAGTCCATCCACAGGAATATCATTTCCGGAATTAGAACTCATGCGAAACACCGGAGTCTCTGTCATCAACACTATCATTGTTAGGACAAGATAATACGAATTTGGACATGGGATAGATGACGTGGAGGGATATATGACTCTGCAGAGTTTGTACAAAATTATTCCCACAGCCAACGGATTTTCGTAGTAACGAAGGACCAGTTCCGTTTACGGTATTTCGGAAGAAAACACAGCTAACCAGTACACACCCATCATACCTCTCGATGCTAGGAATCACCCTAGACATCGTCCAAGAAAAACTTTTGAGACGGGGAGATCACAATCTCGAATAGCATGGGATCAAATTTATATACGCGCGCTCTAAGGGGTGCCCCCCTCTCGGTCCCAACCGGAAACACCCATGCCCCCTGACCGGATGACTGGCTTTAATCCAGGGCCATGGAACCATCATCACGGCCTCTCCTTTTGGTGTGTACCAGAAAAACGGTTTGCAACTTACTAAACCATATTCCTTGCGGAAAACATGTGGTAGTACAGGGAAGGCGGAATGAAAGGAACTGGTGTGATACGAGCTGACATTGAAGTCACGTAGTCTGGCATAAGCCTGGCATGCTACAACACTGCCATCTTACCCATCCTCATGCCAACACATGGCCATTCTTACTCACATTCATCCACTTATGGATCATCGAACTCACTTACCTCAACATTGCATAAAATGACGTTCATCGGTATGCTCATCAACATGCCATGAAACTAGCTAAATGCAAAACATGCCAAGACACTCGTCATATCAAAAGTTCAAACATGCTTGCCTGGTTCGGAGTAGTCGGAGCCTAGCTCGGTGAAGTTCGCGGCTCCGTCACCTCCTTCGGTATCTACGGTATAAAGAAAATATATGCGCTATCGTAAATACCAAGGAGTGCACAGAAAGTATACCAAATATTTTTCAAATAAATCTGATAAAAAACTAGACAAAATTTTAAAGAGAACAGAAGAAGAATCGATCAAAAATACTTTTCTATTTAAAAGTTATAAGGGTTTTTGTCCAGGGACTCATCTGTAATGAAACAGAAGATTTCCAGGGGTTAGTTTATAAAAACAGAAAACGCTTCGGCAGAAACTACGCCAGCCCAAAGAGAAAACGCATTCTGCCCGAAGGCGCTTCCAGAAAACGATTCAAAAGAGAGAGCAGAGAGGCTGACGGTGGGGTCCCACTTGTCAGGTTCAAATGTTGAAACGGGGCGGCAGAGTTCGCCGGTGCCCGAGAGCCGCGGTGGTCGCCGGCGGCGATCCACGGCGAGGCAGAGAGATCGGAGGGTACCTCCGTGCTCAGGGCGCCATTTCGCGTCGGTTGGTGGTGGTGGTGGTCACCGGCGAGCACTGTGTCGACGGCGGCCCCTGCTCCGGCGGACGGTGGTTCGGACGAGGATGGAGCTCGCCGAAGAGGGCTGCAAGGTTCAAATTGACGAGGGGGTTAGGGTGCTAGGTGTGGAAGAGGGCTACGGACGAGGTTTGGGCGCTGGAGGTGGCCTCACCAGAGTGAATCGAGCTGGAGGCCGAGGCGATGCGAGGCGGCCGGAGCTGGGGGAGGAGACGTCCTCGAGGTCCCCTAGTGGCCTGGCGGGGTGTTGGTGAGGAGTGGTGATGCTGCGTGCATGAGAGTGAGCTCGGGGCCCCTTTATATAGGCGGTCCGAGGCGGTTGCCGTGAACGGGGATCATCGGCGAGTGATTATGGGGGCGCAGTGCTCGGTCGGGGTGGTTAGGGGGTCGAGCGTCATCACGGAGGTTCAATGTGTCCGTTTTGGTGCTAAACTGGCCGGGGTTTAGGTGTTAAGGGCGAGCTCGACGGAACGGGGATGGCGCGGGCCCGTCGGCAGCGGAGAGCGCGTCCCGTGCTTGCCGGCCACGGTGGCTGTGCCACGGGCGTGCGCTGGCGTGCATGAGGCCATGCGGAGAGCCAGGGGGCTTTGGGCGGCGCTGAACGGCGTTCTGCCGTGGTGTGTCTCCTGTCGGCCGCCTCGGGAGGTCCCGACGCAGCAGAAGACGCCGGCGAGGGCGGGCCAGCGCGCTACCGACGCCAGGAAGGCTCCACGCACGCGTGTGAAGCTTTGGACAAGAGGAAGAGGCGGCGAGGAACGTGCCAAGGGCACTGTGGCCGCGTGACTGAAACTGACGGACGAAGACGACACTGAAGACTGAACTTACTGAATTTGCAAAGGAACAGTGTAGCTCAGGTGTTCGACAGAATGCTCCAGGCATGTAGGGATTTTTCCATTAGCTGATACTTGGTGGAGTGGCTTCTCATTGCTCAAATAGGTTGCCTGAATTTTGGTGGAATTTTTGGGGGAGTGTAGATATGAATTTCATCAAATTTGGCAAATCTGGTCCAAACTTGCAGAGATTGAATTTTGAAAAATTTGAAAAGAGAAGGAGTGGATCAAGATGGTTCTGAGTTGTGGGTACAAAGGACTATCCAGGGGAGTTGGTGTGAGGTCAAAACTCAAATTCAATATGGTACTTGCTTTGAAAATCATTTGGGCTCAAAATAATTTTCAGAATTGATTTGAGAGGGAAAATAATTAGAATAAAATCCAAAACTTGTTTGGATTAGTTGGGACAGAGAACTTGGGTTGATCACAAGGTGTAAGGGAGGTTTTGGAGAGGTTTTATCACATGGGCAAGAATGCTAAGTCAAGGATGGTTCCAAGATATGGAATCCCAAATTTTCATAGAGTTTTATTTTAAAAGAAAAATAATTTAAATCCCAAAAATAAATTTTGAGAGGGAACCAACAGAGAAGAAGTTTTCAAAAGATCAACCACCAAAGTTTGAAAAAAATCCTTGCCAAGGCAAAGGAAGTTTTTAAGTGGAAGGTTTTTTCTGAAAAAGAAAAATTTTAAGACAAGGCCTTTCCTCAAAAACCACAAAATTTTTGATAAAAAGCAAATAAAATTTTTAGAGCGTCACAACACCTACCCCCTTAGGAAAAATCTCGTCCCCGAGATTTCAGCTGATCCTTAAATAGGTGTGGATGCTCAGTCCGAAGAAAATCCTCGCTTTTCCAAGTTGCTTCACTGTCGGTGTGATTGCTCCACTGGACTTTGAAAAACTTGATGGTCTTCTGTCGGGTCCTCCTTTCAGATTCCTCTAATATTCTTACGGGACGTTCTCGATAAGTGAGGTCTGGCTGCACATCAATGTTTTCATGGGATACTTGTTTCTCTGGGTTGCGTACGTACTTCCTCAATTGCGAGACATGGAACACGTCGTGGACATCGGATAATTCCTCGGGTAAGTCTAGCTGGTAGGCTACAGTGCCTCTTCGTGCCACTATGCAAAATGGTCCAATGAATCTTGGTGCTAACTTCCCTTTTATCCTGAATCGTTGCAATCCTCTCATAGGGGATACTTTCAGGTATACGAACTCACCGGGTTCGAAGCTGATCCTACGATGTTTCTGATCATAATAACTCTTCTGTCGACTTTGAGCGGTCTTAAGTCGGTCTCTGATTAGCTTGACCTTTTCCTCGGCTTCTCTGAGCATGTCTGGTCCGAAGATGCGGCTGTCTCCGGTCTCTGACCAATTTAACGGGGTACGACATCTCCGTCCGTACAAAGCCTCAAATGGTGCCATTTGTACGCTGGCCTGGTAGCTATTGTTATACGCGAACTCGGCGTATGGCAGGCTTTCTTCCCAACTGGTTCCATATGTGAGGACACATGCTCTCAGCATGTCTTCTAAAATCTGGTTTACGCGTTCTGTTTGTCCATCAGTCTGTGGATGGTATGCGGTACTGAAGGCTAGTTGGGTTCCCAGAGCCTGTTGTAAATGCTCCCAAAATCTTGAGACGAACTGAGTGCCTCTGTCGGATATTATAGTCTTCGAGACACAGTGCAGACAAACTATGCGGGAAAGATAAATCCTGGCAAGCCTCTGAGTGGTGTAGGTTGTCTTCACTGGAATAAAGTGTGCCACTTTGGTCAACCTGTCAGTGATGACCCATATGGCATCATTCCTGTGTCGTGACCGAGGTAGTCCGACAATAAAATCCATCCCTATTTCATCCCATTTCCACTCAGGTATTTTGTTAGGTTGCAGTAGTCCGGCTGGTCTCTGATGTTCAGCTTTTATGCGTTGACATGAGTCGCAACATGCAATGAAGGCGGCTATGTCCCTCTTCATACCGTGCCACCAAAATCTTTCCTGAATATCCTTATACATTTTGGTTCCTCCAGGGTGGATCGAATATGGAGTGGTGTGTGCTTCAGCTAAAACTTGTTGTTTAAGGTCTTCTATGTTTGGCACGCATAGCCTTTCTCCGTACCATAATATTCCTTCATTGTCTATGACGAATTCCGAGGCTTTGCCCATACTCAACTTTCTTTTAATTCCTTCAATGCTGGGGTGACCGGGCTGAGCTTCTTTAATTTTCTTCACAAGGTTGGGTCGTATTACCAAGTTTGATATGGTGCCTTCTGCTACCATTATCAAGTTGAGCTTGGCAAATTCTTGATGGAATTCGGCCCTCAAGCTGTGCAGATAGTTCCCGTCGGAGCTGGGGTTCCGACTCAGGGCATCGGCCACTACATTTGCTTTCCCTGGATGGTAATGGATCCCAACATCATAATCCTTTACCAATTCCAACCAGCGTCGTTGTCGTAAATTTAGTTCTGGCTGCGTGAAAATATATTTGAGACTTTTGTGATCCGTATATATTTCACATTGATTCCCAAGTAAGAAATGCCTCCATTCCTTGAGTGCATGAATAACTGCTGCCATTTCTAAGTCATGAGTGGGATAATTTTCCTCATGCTTGCGAAGTTGCCTTGAGGCGTAGGCGACAACCTTGCCTTCTTGCATCAACACGCATCCGAGACCCTTTCTGGACGCGTCACAATATACTTCAAAATTCTTGTGTATGTCGGGTACAATTAATACCGGTGCTGTTGTTAATTTCCGCTTTAGCTCTTGGAAACTTTTCTCGCAGGATTCTGTCCACTCAAACTTCTTATCTTTCTTGAGCAACTGTGTCATAGGCTTGGCTATGGTAGAAAATCCTTCAATAAATCTGCGGTAATATCCTGCCATTCCCAAGAAACTCCGTATGTCCGTTACGCTGGCCGGTGACTTCCAGTCTAGTACGGCCTTGACTTTCTCTGGGTCCACTGCGATACCGTCTTGGGTCAGTACGTGGCCTAGAAAGCCTACTTGTCTTAGCCAAAATTCGCACTTGCTGAACTTGGCATACAATTTGTGTTTCCTTAGCTCTCCTAGCACAATCCTGAGATGTTCTGCGTGCTCTTCTGGTGTCTTGGAATATACCAGTATATCGTCGATGAATACCACGACGAACTTGTCCATAAACTTCATAAATACTTTGTTCATGAGGTGAACAAAATATGCTGGGGCGTTAGTTAATCCAAATGGCATCACTGTGAACTCGTACAGTCCATATCTGGAGGTGAAGGCTGTTTTGGGGATATCTTCCGTTCGCACCTTCAATTGATGGTATCCTGACCTTAAGTCAATTTTTGAGAATACCTTGGCCTGAGCGAGCTGATCAAATAAATCATTTATCCTTGGCATTGGGTATTTGTTTTTGACTGTGACCATGTTAAGTGCTCGATAGTCAATACACAATCTCAGTGTTCCATCCTTCTTTTTGGCAAATAAAATTGGTGACCCCCAAGGTGAGGAGCTGGCTCGAATGTATCCTTTTTCCAGTAATTCCTTTATTTGCTTCTTCAACTCGACCAACTCGGATGGTGCCATTCTGTATGGTTTCTTGTATATGGGGGCGGTTCCTGGTGCTAGCTCAATGCGGAATTCTATTTCTCGGTCTGGTGGCATGCCTGGCAGCTCTTCAGGGAATACATCTGGAAATTCACACACTACTGGAACCTTGTTTAGCTCAGAAACGTCCACCTTATTTAATCTCGGTTGCCGGGGTCTTTTTCCTTCCTTGGCTGATACTCTTATTGTCTTCCCTTGGTGGTGTGTGAGAATCACGGTCCTGTTGAAACAGTCGATGAAACCTTTATTGGTGGTTAGCCAATCCATCCCTAGGATGACATCCAGTCCTTTGTTTTCCAATACAATAAGATTTGCGTGAAACTCCAATCCTTCGAACTCAATGACCACATTCTGACAGTAATTCTGAGAAACTTGCTGAATCCCAGGGGACTTGATGATCATGGATTTCTCCAAAGGAAGTATCGAAAAATTATTTTGCAAAGCAAAACTTTTCGAAATGAAAGAGTGAGAAGCTCCAGAATCAAGCAAAACCATTGCAGGTATTGTGTTGACAGGAAACGTACCGAGTACGATATCCGGAGCATTTTGTGCCTCCTCTTTGGTTACGTGGTTCAGATGACCCTTCGTGTGGTTACTGTTGGGATTGAAATTGTTTCGCTCGGGTGCTGAATTATTGCCGCTGTTGTTCGGCTTTGGGGTTGAACTCCTTGGCTTGGGGCACTGTTTGGCATAGTGCCCTTCTTCTCCACAAGCGTAACAAGTAATGCCGGGGCGATAGGTGAATTCCTTGTCCCTTGCATGAAAATTCTTGATTGGGCGTGAGGCATTGGATGAGAATTTGTGTGTCCCACCTTTTTGAAAATATGTCTTGCTTCAGTGATTGCGAGCGTGATTAGTCTGGTCCCTTTTTCGCTTGCGGATATCTTCCAGACTGCGTCTCTCATTTTCCAGAGTAATGGCTTTGTCCACCAGTGTTTTAAAATCAGGAAAAGTGTGCACGACCAGTTGGCATTTAAGCGCGGGCGCCAGACCGTCAAGGAATTTCTCCATCTTCTTGATTTCAGTCATACGTTCCTCATTGGCGTAGCGGGATAATAGGGTAAATTGACTGTTGTAATCTGACACTATCATGTTCCTTTGTTTGAGGTCCTCGAATTCTCTCTTCTTGATTTTCATAACACTCTTAGGAATATGTGCACCACGGAAACCTTCCTTGAAATCATCCCAGGTTATGTTATTTTTGTTGGGATGCATGTGCAGAAAATTCTCCCACCACGATGCGGCTGCTCCTGTGAGATAGTGTGGAGCATATAGTACTTTCTCGAGATCTGAACACTTTGCAATAATTAATTTCCTCTCCATATCTCGAAGCCAGTCCTCGGCTTCAAGAGGCTTGTCAGTATGAGAAAATGTTTGAGGATGTGTCTTCTGTAGCTCAGATAACTTGGAATGCTGCTGATACTGTCCATGATGATTCCCCATGTTGATGACTTGGTTCATCATCTCGCGATGTTGTTGCTGACTCTGCTCATAAAGGCGGCACATTTGTGAAAGTGCCGATTCACTGCCCTGTTGGCTTGACTGTCCCTGAGTGAACTCGTTGTTGGGTTGAGCATCATAAATTTCCTCTGGCAGAGTTGGCATGGAACGTGTCCAAGGACGAGACATTTTTCACTCTGAGGATATATTTTTTTGCAAAACTCATAAGAAAAGCGGAAAGAGTCGCAAAACAAAACCATAAATGCATAAAGCTGGCAGATAGAATTAAATAACTCGGCTTACTTAAGAAAAACAAATCGACTTGCGCACGGAGAAGGACTGCTCATTACATATCTTACACGCGGGCGGTAATTATACAATACATCACTCAGGATATGCGTACATAATCCTGACATGTTATTTAGGCTAGTGCACTTCTCCAGATCCTACATGATGCGCAAACAGGCTACTCCTCACAACCTATGTACATATCTTACAAAGCGGTACAATACACGGTAGCTAAGCGTACTCATGCGGAGATGTTGACGACCTCCTTTGCCCTACCGAGGGCGAGGCGTAGCGAGGTTGGGGACTCGACTTCCTCCTCGCTAATGGGCTCCATACAAGTAGTGTTGCGCAGAGCGGACGGAGCGGTTGCCAGGGGTGGAGCAACACGTACAGGAGTGGGCGCGAAGGTTGGTGCAGTGCGCGCTGGAGTGGGTGCAATGACTTGGTTGAATTCTTCGGTAGAAGGCAGGCGACGAGCAGGCGTAAAAGATGTTGATGACGAGACAAAAGTCAGTGGCGGTGCGATGGGTAGGAGCTCCCTCCTGTTGGCAGCACAGCCATGAACTGAGTCCATGCGGGTAGCTACGAAGTCGTCCACCAGGTTGTCGAAGGCGGCCTCCAGGGCCCGAAGATACTCAATGAGCATCTCAAAAGCCTCGTCTCGTTCTCCTCTGGGGCAGGAGTATGCGTAGTGACAGGTGTAAGGCACATGGCACGGAAGATAACGGTAACGACGAGTCTTCATCACGGGAAGGACATCCCTGAGACGAGCTATCGCCTCGCGGGCTGCCATCTGCATAGCATGCCTCTCCGTAGGCATTGCTCTTCCCACGAACCGGAAGCAGCGTAACTCACCACGCCCTCCCTTGAACTGCACCGCGGCCTGGTGCATGGTCAGACTGTCGTTGACTCGGTGCTGGCAGAGTGTGAAGACTGGGCGCACGGATGGCCCCATCGCGACCTGAACGATGAAAGAAAGAAGCTTGACGAACCCATCGGGCACGTTGGCGAAGGTCTGAGACTCGCAGCTGTTGTCGGCCATCTACAAAAGTAGGCAAAAATTCTGCATGGTCAGATCATAAATTTATGCTGACGGACACAAAATGACTACAATTGCAAAACATAAATTAGCTCTATCATGCTAATAACTAATTAGCGATCGCACCTAGTGGCTTCCTACAGTCAGCCTGGCTGTGGTACCAAGCTTGTCACGACCGGTTTTCCAATAAAAATATTTATTGAGAAACCAATCTTTTGAGTCCAGTATGAGAGAAATCCTCCTCACTGGTAGCATGAAATATATTACAGGGTTGAACTACGGTTGCTCAACCAAATTATTACAAGCACGCCAATAATTATACATAATGGCGGACATGACACAGTGGTGTGGAGACATACTACTGACTCGAGGATAGGGCGGTGGTGGAAAAACACAGCGGGGAGAGAAATACAAGACTCTAAGTCTATCATCTCATCGAGCGTCGAGGTGAGGCTCGATGAATTTATTTGGTAGCGAAAGCGGATATAAAACAGTGACCAAATCCAGGGTCGGACGAGACTGACTGGGACTCCCTAAGTGTCGGACTCGCTATCGAACTCTTCATCCAGGAAATCGCCTTCGTCAGCATCTGGCCAAATCAACAAGCCAGTGAGTACTTTGAAAGTACTCGCAAGACAGTTCGGACGTAAGATATAACAAATGCATGCATGGTTGCGTCATGATTAATTCACCAATGTACAATCAAAAAATTAGCATGACAAGGTAAGTAAAAGGGAAATGGCGATAGTCCGCCTGAAATCCCAAGAGAACATAAATAACTACCGATCGGGTGTCTGAAGCGACACCTCGAAAGGTGAACAAATAAATATAAGGAAATGATGCCACAGTCGGGCGTCTTAGCGACACCACATAAAGGGCTTAAAAAGAAGTACCACAGACGGATGTCGGGGCGACATCACAGAAAGGGCTTTAAAAGAAATGCCACAGTCGAACGTCGGAGTGACATCACAGAAAGGGCTTAAAAAATGCCACAGTCGGACGTCGGAGTGACATCACAGAAAGGGCTTGAAAAGAAATGCCACAGTCGGACGTCGGGGCGACATCACAGAAAGGGCTTGAAAAGAAATGCCACAGTCGGACGTCGGGGCGACATCACAGAAAGGACTTGAAAAGAAATGCCACAGTCGGACGTTGGGGCGATATCACAGAAAGGGATTTAAAAGAAATGCCACAGTCGGACGTCGGAGCGACATCACAGAAAGGGCTTGAAAAGAAATGCCACAGTCGGACGTCAGGGCGACATCACAGAAAGGGCTTTTATTCACAGGTAAATAATACTCATAATAAACATTTAATTCATAAGAATAAATGGGTTAGTCCATCCACAGGAATATCATTTCCGGAATTAGCACTCATGCGAAACACCGGAGTCTCTGTCATCAACACTGTCATTGTTAGGACAAGATAATACAAATTTGGACATGGGATAGATGACGTGGAGGGATATATGACTCTGCAGAGTTTGTACAAAATTATTCCCACAGCCAACGGATTTTCGTAGTCACGAAGGACTAGTTCCGTTTACGGTATTTCGGAAGAAAACACAGCTAACCAGTACACACCCATCATACCTCTCGATGCTAGGAATCACCCTAGACATCGTCCAAGAAAAACTTTTGAGACGGGGAGATCACAATCTCGAATAGCATGGGATCAAATTTATATACGCGCGCTCTAAGGGGTGCCCCCCTCTCGGTCCCAACCGGAAACACCCATGCCCCCTGACCGGATGACTGGCTTTAATCTAGGGCCATGGAACCATCATCACGGCCTCTCCTTTTGGTGTGTACCAGAAAAGCGGTTTGCAACTTACTAAACCATATTCCTTGCGGAAAACATGTGGTAGTACAGGGAAGGCGGAATGAAAGGAACTGGTGTGATACGAGCTGACATTGAAGTCACGTAGTCTGGCATAAGCCTGGCATGCTACAACACTGCCATCTTACCCATCCTCATGCCAACACATGGCCATTCTTACTCACATTCATCCACTTATGGATCATCGAACTCACTTACCTCAACATTGCATAAAATGACGTTCATCGGTATGCTCATCAACATGCCATGAAACTAGCTAAATGCAAAACATGCCAATACACTCGTCATATCAAAAGTTCAAACATGCTTGCCTGGTTCGGAGTAGTCGGAGCCTAGCTCGGTGAAGTTCGCGGCTCCGTCACCTCCTTCGGTATCTACGGTATAATGAAAATATATGCGCTATCGTAAATACCAAGGAGTGCACAGAAAGTATACCAAATATTTTTCAAATAAATCTGATAAAAAACTAGACAAAATTCTAAAGAGAACAGAAGAAGAATCAATCAAAAATACTTTTCTGTTTAAAAGTTATAAGGGTTTTTGTCCAGGGACTCATCTGTAATGAAACAGAAGATTTCCAGGGGTTAGTTTATAAAAACAGAAAACGCTTCGGCAGAAACTACGCCAGCCCAAAGAGAAAACGCATTCTGCCCGAAGGCGCTTCCAGAAAACGATTCAAAAGAGAGAGCAGAGAGGCTGACGGTGGGGTCCCACTTGTCAGGTTCAAATGTTCAAACGGGGCGGCAGAGTTCGCCGGTGCCCGAGAGCCGCGATGGTCGCCGGCGGCGATCCACGGCGAGGCAGAGAGATCGGAGGGTACCTCCGTGCTCAGGGCGCCATTCCGCGTCGGTTGGTGGTGGTGGTGGTCGCCAGCGAGCACTGTGTCGACGGCGGCCCCTGCTCCAGCGGACGGTGGTTCGGACAAGGATGGAGCTCGCCGGAGAGGGCTTCAAGGTTCAAATTGACGAGGGGGTTAGGGTGCTAGGTGTGGAAGAGGGCTACGGACGAGGTTTGGGCGCCGGAGATGGCCTCACCAGAGTGAATCGAGCTGGAGGCCGAGGCGGGGCGAGGCGGCCGGAGCTGGGGGAGGAGACCTCCTCGAGGTCCCCCTAGTGGCCTGGTGGGGTGTTGGTGAGGAGTGGTGATGCTGCGTGCACGAGAGTGAGCTCGGGGCCCCTTTATATACGCGGTCCGAGGCGGTTGCCGTGAACGGGGATCACCGGCGAGTGATTACGGGGGCGCAGTGCTCGGTCTGGGTGGTTAGGGGGTCAAGCGTCATCACGGAGGTTCAATGGGTCCGTTTTGGTGCTAAACTGGCCGGGGTTTTGGTGTTAAGGGCGAGCTCGACGGAACGGGGACGGCGCGGGCCCGTCGGCGGCGGAGAGCGCGTCCCATGCTTGCCGGCCACGGTGGATGTGCCACGGGCGTGCGCTGGCGTGCATAAGGCCACACGGAGAGCCAGGGGGCTTTGGGCGGCGCTGAACGGCGTTCTGCCGTGGTGTGTCTCCTGTCGGCCGCCACGGGAGGTCCCGACGCAGCAGAAGACGCCGGCGAGGGCGGGCCAGCGCGCTACCGACGCCAGGAAGGCTCCACGCACGCGTGTGAAGCTTCGGACAAGAGGAAGAGGCGGCGAGGAACGTGCCAAGGGCACTGTGGCTGCGTGACTGAAACTGACGGACGAAGACGACACTAAAGACTGAACTTACTGAATTTGCAAAGGAACAGTGTAGCTCAGGTGTTCGACAGAATGCTCCAGGCATGTAGGGATTTTTCCATGAGCTGATACTTGGTGGAGTGGCTTCTCATTGCTCAAATAGGTTGCCTGAATTTTGGTGGAATTTTTGGGGGAGTGTAGATATGAATTTCATCAAATTTGGCGAATCTGGTCCAAACTTGCAGAGACTGAATTTTGAAAAATTTGAAAAGAGAAGGAGTGGATCAAGATGGTTCTGAGTTGTGGGTACAAAGGACTATCCAGGGGAGTTGGTGTGAGGTCAAAACTCAAATGCAATATGGTACTTGCTTTGAAAATCAAAACTCAAATAATTTTCAGAATTGATTTGAGAGAGAAAATAATTAGAATAAAATCCAAAACTTGTTTGGATTAGTTGGGACAGAGAACTTGGGTTGATCACAAGGTGTAGGGGAGGTTTTGGAGAGGTTTTATCACATGGGCAAGAATGCTAAGTCAAGGATGGTTCCAAGATATGGAAATCCCAAATTTTCATAGAGTTTTATTTTAAAAGAAAAATAATTTAAACTCCCAAAAATAAATTTTGAGAGGGAACCAACAGAGAAGAAGTTTTCAAAAGATCAACCACCAAAGTTTGAAAAAAATCCTTGCCAAGGCAAAGGAAGTTTTTAAGTGGAAGGTTTTTTCTGAAAAAGAAAAATTTTAAGACAAGGCCTTTCCTCAAAAACCACAAAATTTTTGATAAAAACCAAATAAAATTTTTAGAGTGTCACAGTTGCTCCAGTCATTGCCACACACTATTGGAGCTTGGCACACGGCGGTGAAGGGCTGCGGATCCTCCTCAACGATCCAGCACCACTCCGCTCTCCACTCATCCCACTTGCTGCGAAGCTCACCCTCCAAGTACGCCTCCTTCTTGCCGACCCTCGAGATCCCAGCAATCCCTCCGGCAAGCGGCTCTCCTCTCTCTACCCGAGGTATGAAGTAGTGGCGGAAAAGGGCAACACTAGGGTGGACTCCGACAAAGTTTTCGCACAAATGTGCGAAAACTGCCATGGTCAGGACAGCGTTGGGGGTGAAGTCAAGAAGGTGGAAGCCGTATGTGTTCATGATATCACAGAAGAACTCCGAGAAGGGCGGGCAGAGCCTGCAATAGAAGAATACCGCGAAGAATGGGTACCCGTTTGGAGCCCGCTCCGAAGCAGCGGCCGGGAGTACCCTCGTGCGCAGATGCTCCCGCGTCTCCGTCGCCCAGAAGAGGTAGAAGTACTCCCTCAACTCCTGCACGCCGAGCTGGGGGGAGAAGATCGCCCGCTCCTTCCGCAGCGCCGCGAGCCGCTGCGCCTCGGCCGACTTCACGCCTTTTCCCTTGTCGACTTTCGGGGCCATGGCGGAGGTGGTGAGGGAGGTCGACGGCGTGGAGATGCTGGTGGCAATGGGGGGCGGAGCGCTGCTCTCTCGGCTTCAAGAAGAAGGGGCGAGCGGCGGAGTTTCTTGAAGATGAAGTAGCAGCAACCAGCAAGGGGGAACAAACTGCCCCTGTTTCCTCTGCTTATAAAGAGGGACGGGGCAGACGTTTCGCCCTTCCGAATAAACAACCACCCACGATCTCTCCTACGATGCCGCATTCAACGCGTGCCGTTATAGGAGAGCGCGATGGATACGGAGCGAGATTCGGTGTGGCCCAGTCCGCGTGTGCCCGTGCCCTGTCTTGGGCCTGGCCCAACAGCGCTCGGCACCGTGTCTGGCCCAGGCCCGGGGGCTCCTGTCGGTGTACTAATAAAGTATTTAAGCTCAGGAGACAAGGCCCCGGCAAGAGGAGCTTGCCGGGAAGGCCAACCAGGGCACGCCAAGGAACTTGCCGCGACGCGCCACGCGCTCCGGCAAGGCGACAAGGCCCCGGCAAGAGGAGCTTGCCGGGAAGACCAACCAAGGTACTTCGAAGCCTAGTGCGCGACGAGCTTCCGGACCCGACAAGATAGCAGCAGCGGCAAGGCGCTTGCCGCGGCAGGTGGCCACTCTGCGCCCACGCTCCAGCTCATCCGCCAACGTGTCGCTCTGGGGGCCTCTCCAGGCGCGCGTGGCGGGAGGCAGTGCAGCCAGCGGTGCGCAGTGGCATGCGAAGCTGACAAGATCGCCATCGTGGCGAACGGTGGCGCCCCTAACAGTCCTTTTGTGCACTGTTTGGGCGACTCAGACGGGCCTTTAATGCCCTTGTCCCCTGCCGTCCGGGTTAGGTAGGGTGCACTGTACAAGTAACTGTACCAACCACCTCACTTTTTACGTTTATACCCTCCTCTGCGTTGCCACCTATCGGTGACCCCTTTAGCGTATAAAAGGAGGCCCATGCGCAACGTAGAGGGGGGTTGGGACAGTTCAGTTCGATTCATTCATAGCCTAGAAAAAACTACGCTCTCTCTCTAGAGCAAGAACACAAGATAATAAAACCAGACAAGCAGCAGTAGGAGTGTCATCTCTCCGGAGAGCTCCGAAGCTGGGTAAACTGCTCGTGTGTTTCGCCTCGATCCGCTCTTCGTGCGATCTCCGCCCCCCGCCGAACTGAAAGGGGTCCGGTCCGCCGGCCCCATAGGTGTTCGAGGATCAGTTTCCCCTGACAAAATAATTTTACACTAGAGTTGAACTAGCTCTATAGCCTACTACAAATAATTTTACACTAGAGTTGAACTAGCACTATAAGCTAGTTGAAATAATTTTACACTAGAGTTGAGCCATCTCTATAAGCTAGTTCAAATAATTTTACACTAGAGTTGAACTAGCACTATGAGCTAGTTGAAATAATTTTACACTAGAGTTGAACTAGCTCTATAAGCAAGTTGAAATAATTTTACACTAGAGTTGCACTAGCTCTATAGCCTAGTACAAATAATTTTACACTAGAGTTGAACTAGCTCTATAGCCTACTACAAATAATTTTGCACTAGAGTTGAACTAGCACTATAAGCTAGTTCAAATAATTTTACACTAGAGTTGAACTAGCTCTATAAGCTAGTTGAAATAAAATTTTCACTAGAGTTGCACTAGCTCTATAGCCTAGTACAAATAATTTGACACTAGCGTTGAACTAGCTCTATAAGCTAGTTCAAATAATTTTACAATAGAGTTTGTCGGGGGCGATACTGATTCCACCAACACCTATGGGGACAGGGCCCGTTTCGGTTCGGTGGGGGGTAGAGAGCGCACAAAGAGCGGATCGAGGCAGAGCACGCGGGGCGATTTTTACCCAGCTTCGGGCCGCATGGATGCGTAAAATCCTACTGCTGCTTGCTTGTGTATATTGGATTCTTGCTCAGGAGCGATGGACGCTGCCAAACTGAGCGTGAGAGTGTTCCTGGTGTTGAATGAGCCAAACTGGCCGAACCTCCGGGGCCCCTTTCTACGTTGCGCTTGGGCCTCCTTTTATACTCTCAAGGGGTCACCGACAGGGGGCAACGTAGACAAGAAGGGTAAAAATGGAAAAGGATGCGGTAGGTGCAGCTACCGCTTACTGTGGATACAGTGCGCCCTACCTAACTCTGATGGCAGGGGACAAGGGCATTAAATGCCTGTCTGAGTCTCCTAAACAGTGCAAAAAGTGACCGTTTGGAGCGCCACCGTTCGCCACGATGGGCTTCTCTTCATCTTTGCTTGCCACCACGTACCCCTAGCTGCACGGCCTCCTGCCACGTGTGCTTGAGAGAGTCCTAGAGCGACACGTTAGCAGGTGTGCTGGAGCGCGGGCACGAAGTGGGGGTTTCCCGCGGCAAGCTCCTTGCCGCGGCCGTCGTCTTGTCGCGTCCGGAAGCTTGTCGCTCGCCGGATCTTGCCGGGACGCAGGGTGCATCGCAGCAAGCTTTCTTGGCATGCCTTGAATGGCCTTCCCGGCAAGCTCCTCTTGCCGGGGCCTTGGTTGGCCTTCCCGGCAAGCTCCTCTCGTCGGGCCCTTGGTTGGCCTTCCCGGCAAGCTCCTCTTGTCGGGGCCTTTGTTTGAGTACTTTGTTCTTGAATGGTCTTCAAGGGAACCACGGAGGGTCCTGGCGGTCACCCGGCAAGCCTTGCCGCGGGGCGCTGCAACTGCCCGTGCACGAGTTCGGGGTAATAGGGTACCCCTACTCTAGTACACCGACAGGAGCCCCCGGGCCTGGGCCATACACGGTGCCGAGCGCTGTTGGTCCAGGCCCAAAACAGTGCACGGGCACGCGCGGCCTAGGTCACGCCGAATCTAATTCCGCTCCCACCGCGCACGCCCAGAACGGCACACGTCAAACGCGGCGTCGTGGGAGAGATCGTGGGTGGCGTGCGTGGGGTTAAGCCCCCCGCGATACTGGCTTGCCGGGAAGGCTTTTATCCTCAGCAGAGAACTTTGTCGTTCTCGATGCCGGCTTCCGGCAAGCTGGTCGCCAGGAAGGCTTTTATCTTCGGCAGAGAACTTTGACGTTCTCGATGCCGGCTCCCGGCAAGCTTGTTGCCAGGAAGGCTTTTATCTTCAGCAGAGAACTTTGACGTTCTCGATGCCGGCTTCCGGCAAGCTTGTTGCCAGGAAGGCTTTTATCTTCGGCAGAGAACTTTAACGTTCTCGATGCCGGCTTCCAGCAAGCTGGTTGCCAGGAAGGCTTTTATCTTCAGCAGAGAACTTTGACGTTCTCGATGCCGATTTCCGGCAAGCTCGTTGCCAGGAAGGCTTTTATCTTTGGCAGAGAACTTTAGCGTTCTCGATGCCGGCTTCCGGCAAGCTGGTTGCCAGGAAGGCTTTTATCTTCAGCAGAGAACTTTAACGTTCTCGATGCCGGCTTCCGGCAAGCTGGTTGCCAGGAAGACTTTTATCTTCAGCAGAGAACTTTGACGTCCTCGATGCCGGCTTCCGGCAAGCTTGTTGCCAGGAAGGCTTTTGGCGAAGAACTTCGTTGTTCTTGACAGCGGCTCCCGGCAAGATCGTTGCCGGAAAGGCTTATGGCGAAGAACTTCGTTGTTCTTGACGCCGGCTCCTGGCAAGATCGTTGCCGGGAAGGCTTATGGCCAAGAACTTTGTCGTTCTTGACGCCGGCTCCCGGCAAGATCGTTGCCGGAAAGGCTTATGGCGAAGAACTTCATCGTTCTTGACACTGGCTCCCAGCAAGATCGTTGCCGGAAAGGCTTATGGCGAAGAACTTCGTTGTTCTTGACGCCGGCTCCCAGCAAGATCGTTGCCGGGAAGGCTTATGGCAAAGAACTTTGTCGTTCTTGACGCCAGCTCCCGGCAAGATCGTTGCCGGGAAGGTTGGCCCAAGGGGCGTTGCCAGCCCCCGGGCCATAACTGCATTTAAACACGACAAGTGATTAGCACCTGAAGTGCACTTAACTCGTTTGCGAATTTTGACTTCTACTACATATTCCCTATACCTGCTGGAATGCTTTCCGGTGCGTACGATCCAGCCAGTAGTGGTTGAGGGAACGGGCCCTTAGCGGCTATTCAGGAACAACGCCTCCCGGAAAGGTTTACCTTCTTGGTTCTAGCGCAACCGCAAAAGTTGCCGAGCGGACTCGAGGCAACATGGAGCGCAACTAGCCCCGAGAAGGCTCCTTGGCATACAGGTCTATGCAGAAATCTCAAATAAATAGCGCATGCTATCTTCCTGTTCAACCCCTCTTTGTACGTCCACCCTACGCTTTCTAGGGAAACTTGCCGGTGCAGGCACCCTTGCCGCGAGCGCCGAGTGCGGAACTTCAGCAGCCTGCTGGCGGGGTCGCTACCGACAAGCAATCTTGTCGCAACTAGTTGCAGCTCGCTTAAGTTGTTGAGCGGACTCAAAAACAAAGTAAGGGCGCTAGTGGCTCACTTAAGTTGCTGAGCGGACTCGAAGCAAAGTAAGGGCGCTAGCAGCTCACTTAAGTTGTTGAGCGGACTCGAAACAAAGTAAGGGCGCGACTAGCTATGAGTTGATTCCTCCGCGCACAGGTTTTCCGTACAAAGAACAAGATCTCCGAGGCGGATAACCTTATATAGTAAGGAAATATCTAAAGTTTTGCATGACTTAGCTTTTCCCGTCGCCGCACTGGCGTTGTTCTTTTGCTCGCACGCTCCTTGGGAGCCATGACAATGAAGATTTAGCTTGCGTGCACGCCGGATCAGGTTCGCACGATCTTGACGCCCCCTACCTGGCGCGCCAGAGATGTCGGGGGCGATGCTGATTCCACCAACACCCATGGGGACAGGGCCCCTTTCGGTTCGGTGGGGGGAGGAGAGCGCACAAAGAGCGTATCGAGGCAGAGCACGCGGGGCGATTTTTACCCAGCTTCGGGCCGCACGGATGCGTAAAACCCTACTGCTGCTTGTTTGTGTATATTGGATTCTTGCTCAGGAGCGATGGACGTTGCCAAACTGAGCGTGAGAGTGTTCCTGGTGTTGAATGAGCCAAACTGGCTGAACCTTCGGGGCCCCTTTCTATGTTGCGCTTGGGCCTCCTTTTATACTCTCAAGGGGTCACCGACAGGGGGCAACGTAGACAAGAAGGGTAAAAATGGAAAAGGATGCGGTAGGTGCAGCTACCGCTTACTGTGGATACAGTGCGCCCTACCTAACTCTGATGGCAGGGGACAAGGGCATTAAATGCCTGTCTGAGTCTCCTAAACAGTGCAAAAAGTGACCGTTTGGAGCGCCACCGTTCGCCACGATGGGCTTCTCTTCATCTCTGCTTGCCACCACGTACCCCTAGCTGCACGGCCTCCTGCCACGTGTGCTTGAGAGAGTCCTAGAGCGACACGTTAGCAGGTGTGCTGGAGCGCGGGCACGAAGTGGGGGTTTCCCGCGGCAAGCTCCTTGCCGCGGCCGTCGTCTTGTCGCGTCCGGAAGCTTGTCGCTCGCCTGATCTTGCCGGGACGCAGGGTGCGTTGCAGCAAGATTTCTTGGCATGCCTTGAATGGCCTTCCCGGCAAGCTCCTCTTGCCGGGGTCTTGTCTCCTCCCGCCAAGATCCTCTTGCCGGGGCCTTGGTTGGCCTTCCCGGCAAGCTCCTCTCGCCGGGGCCTTGGTTGGCCTTCCCGGCAAGCTCCTCTTGCCGGGGCCTTGGTTTGAGTACTTTGTTCTTGAATGGTCTTCAAGGGAACCACGGAGGGTCCTGGCGGTCACCCGGCAAGCCTTGCCGCGGGGCGCTGCAACTGCCCGTGCACGAGTTCGGGGTAATAGGGTACCCCTACTCTAGTACACCGACAGAGTTGAACTAGCTCTATAGTCTAGTACAAATAATTTTACACTAGAGTGGAACTAGCACTATAAGCTAGTTCAAATAATTTTACACTAGAGTTAAACTAGCTCTATAAGCTAGTTCAAATAGTTTTACACTAGAGTTGACCTAGCTCTATAACCTAATACAAATGATTTTACACTAGAGTTGAACTAGTTCTATAGCCTATTACAAATGATTTTACAATAGAGTTGAGCCAGCTCTATAAGCTAGTTCAAATAATTTTACACTAGAGTTGAACTAGCTCTATAGCCTAGTGCAAATAATTATACACTAGAGTTTAACTAGCTCTATAAGCTAGTTAAAATAATTTTACAATAGAGTTGACCTAGCTCTATAGCCTAATACAAATGATTTTACACTAGAGTTGAAATAGTTCTGTAGCCTATTACAAATGATTTTACATTAGAGTTGAACTAGCTCTATAAGCTAGTTTAAATAATTTTACACTAGAGTTGAACTAGCTCTATAAGCAAGTTGAAATAATTTTACACTAGAGTTGCACTAGCTCTATGGCCTAGTACAAATAATTTTACACTAGAGTTGAACTAGCTCTATAAGCTAGTTCAAATAATTTTACACTAGAGTTGAACTAGCTCTATAGCCTAGTAGAAATAATTTTACACTACAATTGAACTAGCTCTATAAGCTAGCTGAAATAATTTTACACTAGAGTTGAGCCATCTCTATAAGCTAGGTCAAATAATTTTACACTAGAGTTGAACTAGCTTTATAGCCTAGTACAAATAATTTTACACTAGAGTTGAACTAGCTCTATAAGCTAGTTAAAATAATTTTACAATAGAGTTGACCTAGCTCTATAGCCTAATACAAATGATTTTACACTAGAGTTGAACTAGCTCTATAAGCTAGTTCAAATAATTTTACACTAGAGTTGAACTAGCTCTATAGCCTACTACAAATAATTTTACACTAGAGTTGAACTAGCACTATAAGCTAGTTTAAATAATTTTACACTAGAGTTGAATTAGCTCTATAAGCAAGTTGAAATAATTTTACACTAGAGTTGCACTAGCTCTATAGCCTAGTACAAATAATTTTACACTAGAGTTGAACTAGCTGTATAGCCTACTACAAATAATTTTACACTAGAGTTGAACTAGCACTATAAGCTAGTTCAAATAATTTTACACTGGAGTTGAACTAGCTCTATAAGCTAGTTGAAATAAAATTTTCACTAGAGTTGCACTAGCTCTATAGCCTAGTACAAATAATTTGACACTAGCATTGAACTAGCTCTATAAGCTAGTTCAAATAATTTTACACTCGAGTTGAACTAGCTCTATAGCCTAGACAAATAATTTTACACTAGAGTTGAGCCAGCTCTATAAGCTAGTTAAAATAATTTTACAATAGAGTTGACCTAGCTCTATAGCCTAATACAAATGATTTTACACTAGAGTTGAACTAGTTCTATAAGCTAGTTGAAATAATTTTACACTAGAGTTGAACTAGCTCTATAAGCCAGTTGAAATAATTTTACACTAGAGTTGCACTAGCTCTATACCCTAGTACAAATAATTTTACACTAGAGTTGAACTAGCTCTATAAGCTAGTTCAAATAATTTTACACTAGAGTTGAACTAGATCTATAGCCTAGTACAAATAATTTTACACTAGAGTTGAACTAGCACTACAAGCTAGTTTAAATAATTTTACACTAGAGTTGAACTAGCTCTATAAGCAAGTTGAAATAATTTTACACTAGAGTTGCACTAGCTCTATAGCCTAGTACAAATAATTTTACACTAGAGTTGAACTAGCTCTATAGCCTACTACAAATAATTTTACACTAGAGTTGAACTAGCACTATAAGCTAGTTCAAATAATTTTACACTGGAGTTGAACTAGCTCTATAAGCTAGTTGAAATAAAATTTTCACTAGAGTTGCACTAGCTCTATAGCCTAGTACAAATAATTTGACACTAGCATTAAACTAGCTCTATAAGCTAGTTCAAATAATTTTACACTCGAGTTGAATTAGCTCTATAGCCTAGACAAATAATTTTACACTAGAGTTGAGCTAGCTCTATAAGCTACTTAAAATAATTTTACATAGAGTTGACCTAGCTGTATAGCCTAATACAAATGATTTTACACTAGAGTTGAACTAGTTCTATAAGCTAGTTGAAATAATTTTACACTATATTTGAACTAGCTCTATAAGCAAGTTGAAATAATTTTACACTAGAGTTGCACTAGCTCTATACCCTAGTACAAACAATTTTACACTAGAGTTGAACTAGCTCTATAAGCTAGTTCAAATAATTTTACACTAGAGTTGACTTAGCTCTATAGTCGAATACAAATGATTTTACACTAGAGTTGAACTAGTTCTATAGCCTATTACAAATGATTTTACACTAGAGTTGAACTAGCTCTATAAGCTAGTTCAAATAATTTTACACTAGAGTTGAACTAGATCTATAGCCTAGTACAAATAATTTTACACTAGAGTTGAACTAGCACTATAAGCTAGTTTAAATAATTTTACACTAGAGTTGAACTAGCTCTATAAGCAAGTTGAAATAATTTTACACTAGAGTTGCACTAGCTCTATAGCCTAGTACAAATAATTTTACACTAGAGTTGAACTAGCTCTATAGCCTACTACAAATAATTTTACACTAGAGTTGAACTAGCACTATAAGCTAGTTCAAATAATTTTACACTGGAGTTGAACTAGCTCTATAAGATAGTTGAAATAAAATTTTCACTAGAGCAAAACTTGTCGGGAGCGTCTGCTTCAACGGAACAAACCAAGAGGTTCGCCGGAGCAGACTGCTCCTCAGCACTCTTGGCGTCGATCTTGGGGACCTTCTTGGCGGCGGCTTCGGGAAGCTCTGCCGGAAAGTAGTCATCAGAAACCAACTTCCTCTTCTTTCTCTGTCCAGTCGACAGTGTTACGGATGGTTGAGTCAGCTTGAGCACAAAAATCCCTGGTTCCACAGGTAACTTTAGTGCTGCGCACTTTGACAGGCCGTCAGCAATATCGTTCTGAGCTCGTGGAACGTGTTCCATTTGCAGGCCGTCAAAGTGTGCTTCTAGCTTCCTTACTTCATCAACATATGCTTCCATCAACGGACTCTGATAGCTTTTGTTTACTTGGCGGACTACCAACTGCGAGTTACCCCTGACAATGAGCTTGTTGATCCCAAGGTCTGCCGTGATTCTAAGTCCGGCAAGCAAACCTTCATACTCTGCGGTATTGTTCGTTGCTTGCTCCTTGGGAAAATGCATCTGAACTACGTACTTGAGGTGCTCTCCGGTGGGTGCGATAAGCAGCTCACCTGCGCCGGCGCCTTGCAGCGAGAAGGCACCATCAAAGTACATCAGCCACTCTTCGCTTGCCTCTTTGATGGGGATGCTTGTTTCTGGAGTTTCTTCGTCTGGTGTCGGCGTCCATTCCGCTATGAATTCTGCCAATGCTCTGCTCTGTATAGTGGAAGTACTCTCAAACTTGAGGCCAAAGCTTGACAGTTCCAGTGCCCACTCGACAATCCTGCCGGTTGCTTCTGGATTTTGCAGTATCCTCTTCAATGGAAAGCGAGTAACAACTGTTATCTCATGTGCCTGGAAGTAATGGCGCAGATTTCTCGAGGCCATGAGAAGGCCGAAAAGCAATTTTTGTACGCCAGAATACCTTGATCTAGCCCCCTGTAGAAGGGAACTGACAAAGTAAAATGGGCGCTGCACCATTTTCCTGTGCACCTCCTTGCATGCCTGCGCAGACTCAACTTTGTCGGGGCCAGAGCTTGTCGGAGAAGCCCCCTGCTTGTCGCTGGATTCACCTGCCGCGGTTGCTGGCTCATCGTCCGCCTCCCTCTCCGCTACTAACGCAGCACTAACCACTTGATTGGTTGCTGCCAGATATAGCAGCAACTTCTCTTGTGGCTTAGGTGCGACAAGTATTGGAGTGGAGGACAGGTACCTCTTCAAGTCCTGTGGCGCGGCCTCCGCTTCTGGAGTCCATTTCATCGGACCTGCCTTTTTCAATATTTTGAAAAACGGCAAGGCGCGCTCTGCGGACTTAGAGATAAATCTGCTGAGAGCAGCCATGCAACCGGCAAGCTTTCGTACATCCTTGAAGCGCTTTGGTGCTTCAATCCGCTCGATGGCTTTGATCTTGTCGGGATTGGCTTCAATCCCCCGCTGTGACACAAAGAACCCGAGAAGCTTGCCGGAAGGGACTCCGAACACGCACTTCTCGGGATTGAGCTTGAGGTTGATCCTGCGCAGATTTGCAAAAGTTTCATCTAGATCTTGAATCAGAGTAGCCTTGTTTTTGCTCTTGACCACTATATCATCCATGTAGGCTTCCACATTTCTGTGCATTTGCTGCTCAAAAGCACGGTGGACTACCCTTGCGAATGTTGATCCAGCATTCTTCAAACCGAAAGGCATCCGTACGAAGCAGTACGTGCCACATGGGGTGATAAATGCGGTTTTCTCTTCATCCTCTTCTGCCATGAAGATCTGATGGTATCCTGAGTATGCATCAAGAAATGAAAGCAAATCACATCCGGCTGTGGAGTCAACAATCTGGTCAATACGCGGCAAGGGAAATGGGTCTTTGGGACAAGATTTATTAACATCAGTGAAGTCAATACAAAGTCTCCATTTTCCGTTAGCCTTGCGCACAACAACAGGATTGGCCAACCACGTGGGATGGAGCACTCCTCTGACAAGGCCTGCTGCTTCCAACTTCTTGATTTCTTCTGCGATGAATTCTTGGCGCTCCACTGCCTGCTTCCTGACTCTCTCCTTGACGGGCCGCGCATGAGGACAGACGGCAAGGTGGTGCTCGATTACTTTCCTGGGAACACTGGGGATATCAGACGGTTGCCATGCAAACACGTCGACATTCGCCCGCAGGAAAGCAACGAGCGCGCTTTCCTATTTGGGGTCAAGAGTGGCGCTGATGGTGAAGGTACCACCAGTGCCATCCTCCTTGGCGGACACCTTCTTAGTCTCAGGTGGAGCTGCCATTGCCTTCTTACACTTGCCGGTGGAGCTCGATGGTGCGTCCTCGACGGTAGCGCAGCACTCCGAAGAGGTGCGCTTGCCGGAGTAGGCATCAGAGCTCTTGCCAGACTTGGTCTTCTTCTTCCCTCCTGGAGCTTCAGCGGCAAGTGTCTTGCGCTCTGCTGCGGCTGCCGCTTCCCGGTAGATCTTGTCGGCACAGATAAGAGCATCCTTCTTGTCGCTAGGGACAGAGATGACACTTATTGGGCCTGGCATTTTCAGTATGTTGTACGCATAGTGAGATGCTGCCATGAACTTGGCGAGTGCCGGACGGCCAAGGATTCCATTGTAAGGTAATGGAAAGTCGGCAATGTCAAACGTGACCCTCTCAGTCCTGAAGTTCAGCTCGCTGCCAAATGTGACCAGCAGCGTGATCTTTCCCTTCGGCTTGCTTCTTCACGGGCTGATTCCTTGGAATGTGCCGGTTTCCTTGAGCTCGCTGTCAGGGATCTAAAGTTTCTGGAGGACCGCGGAGGATATCAGGTTCAAGCCAGCCCCACCGTCAACTAGCATCTTCGTGACCTTGAGATTGCGGATAGTTGGAGAAACCAACATCGGCAAACACCCGACCGCAGTTACGCGATCAGGGTGGTCCTCAATGTCAAAGATGATAGGTGCACTGGACCATTTCAAGGGCTTGCGTGACTCTATGGATGGCTCTGCTGCATTCACTTCCCGCATCCATTGCTTGAGTTGGCGGTGCGAAGTATGCAGAGAGGCGCCACCGTCAATGCACAGGACCTCTGTGGCTTTCTGAAATTCCTGCTCGTCGGCCTCGTCATCATCCATGTCTTCATCGTCGTCGTCATCTTCATCCTTGTCGCGGCCGCGGGGAGGTCTGTCTCCTTGGCGCTGCTTGGCCTTGCCGCGGCGTCCTCCTCGGCCGGGACGTTTCTTGCCGGATCCACCAGTTCCTTCCTGGGCCTTCTCCTTGTCGCGCCGCTCGTACTCAGCTTTCTGTTGCTCAACAAGCTGTTCGACTTTCTTGCAGTTCTGGAGATCGTGACCCCTGGTGCGGTGAATCTTACAATACTGCTTGCCGGAGCTGTCCTGCTTGTCGGCGGCCGCCACAGGCTGGGCCTCCTTGTTGGAGCCACCAGCTTTAGCTTCCTTGGCGCCACCTCCGTTGCCGGTCTGCTCGACAGCTAGCACTTCCTTGCCCTTTTTTCTTCTGTTGTTCCGCCGCCGGCCTTTCCTTGTCGGGGCGGCATCCTCACTGTCGGATCCTCCTGCTCCTATACTCTCTCCGAGGAGCCTCCTCCCCTCTTCAGCGCGTGCACACTTGTCGGCCAGAGCGTAAAGCTCACCGACGTCTCTGATCTTACACATCGCCATTTCCTCCCTCATCCTTCGGTTTCGCACATTCTGATGGAACGCGCTGATGATCGCGGCGGGGTGGACGTCCGGGATGTTGTGCTGTACACGGCTGAATCTCTGAATGTACTTGCGAAGTGGCTCTCCTTCCTTCTGGGTGAGCAGATGAAGATCGCTCTCTTGGCCATGTGGCTTGTGGCCGCCTGTAAAGGCGCCGACAAACTGATGGCATAAATCTGCCCAAGAGGAGATGGAATTGTCCGGCAAGTGCATGAGCCAGGACCTGACGTTGGGCTTGAGTACCAGCGGGAAGTAGTTGGCAAGGATCTTGTCGTCCCGTCCCCCGGCAGCCTGCACCGCGATGGTGTAGATGCTGAGAAACTCCGACGGATGCGTCTTGCCGTCGTACTTCTCTGGTACATCTGGTTTGAAATTCTTTGTGCTGGGCCACTGGACTTGCCGCAGCTCACGGGTGAACGCAGGACAACCTACCGCGTACGGCAGATCGCCTGGTTCCCCTGGCGCATGCATGTCAATAGAGGGCCCAGCATGCTTGTCGGATTGACGTCGCACTTCTCTTTGGCACTCGATGCGGGTTCGAGCGTCTTCTTGTTGTCGTTCATGGAGAACTTGGCGCTGGTCGCGACGAGCTTGTGGGTCCGACGACGCGGTGGAGCCGCTGTCGGGGTGGACCCGGCGAGTCGGCGATTTTGGCCTTCGTAGTGGAGAGTGCATGGAAGTCGCACCTCCCCCGGTCTTGTTGCCATCGGCTCTCGTCCGGCTATCCTGCCGCGGCAGCGAGGTGCTTGGTTGCCGCGCAGTGTCGCCGTTGGCGAAGCCGATGAGGCTCTGGATAGTGGCCCTCCATTCCTCGGTCTTGTCCGCCATCGGAGGATAGTCTAGTAGCAGTTGAGCTCGCGCCAAGGCTTCTGCTGGAGTGGTGGGCGGCGGAGGTGAACGGTGCGAGGAGTGGGGCGTGCTCGGACTCCTAACCACGTTAGAAGGAGCAGTGCCCCGTCCAGGCGACCGTACTTCGCTCGAGCCAGCATGTTGACGTGCATGTTGGTCTAGAGCGCCACGAGAACCACCAGCTTGATCTTGGCCTAGCGGACATATGGCGCTGCGAATGCCATGACGCTGCTGGTCCCGCGCCTCCTGAGAGGGGCGCGGTGCGCGCATGGACGCCGAGGTCTGTGCCTCCTTGTCCTTGGACTTGGCCGCACTGAGGGCTCCCTTGTCGACGCCCATTCTTCCGCCGGCGTCCACTCCACCACCCGTTTGCTCCGGAGGCAGTGAAAGCGACGCAGACGGAACAGCTGCCTCCGAATCCTTCTTCTTCGGTGGCATGTCGATGAAGACGATGAAGATTTAGCTCGCGTGCACGCCGGATCGGGTTCGCACAATCTCGACGCCCCTACCTGGCGAGCCAAAGATGTCGGGGAAACTGATCCACCAACACCTATGGGGACCGGGCCCCTTTTGGTTCGGAGGGGGGCGGAGGCCGCGCAAAGAGCGGATCGAGGGGGTACACGCGAGCAGTTTTACCCAGCTTCGGGCCGCACGGATGCGTAAAACCCTACTGCTGCTTGTTTGTGTGCATTGAATTCTTGCTCGGGAGCGATGGACACTGCCAGACCAAGCGTGAGAGTGTTCCTGATGTTTCGAATGAGCCGACCCCCCTCTACGTTGCGCTTGGGCCTCCTTTTATACTTTCAAGGGGTCACCGACACGTGGCAACGTAGACTAGAAGGGTAAAAATGGAAAAGGACGCGGTAGGTGTAGCTAACGCTACTGTGGACACAGTGCACCCTACCTAACTCTGACGGCTGGGGACAAGGTCACTGAATGCCCGTCTGAGTTGCCTAAACAGTGCAAAAAGTGACCGTTAGGAGCGCCACCGTTTGCCACGATGGCCTTCTCTTCATCTCCGCTTGCCACCACGTACCCCTGGCTGCACAGGCTCCCGCCACGCGCCCCTGAGGAAGCCTCATGGAGACACGCGGGTGGGTGCGCTGGAGCGTGGGTACAGAGTGGCAGCGGGCCCCCGGCGAGTACCTTGTCGGGGTCGTCGTCTTGTCGGGTCCAGAAGCTTGTCGCTCACCGGACCTTGCCGGGACGTGCGGTGCATCGCGGCAAGTTTCTTGAAGTGCCGTGGTTGGCCTTCCCGGCAAGCTCCTCTTGCCGGGGCCTTGTCTCTTCCTGGCAAGATCGTCTTGCCGGGGCCTTGTCTCTTCATCTTGAATGCTTTGTTCTTGAATGGATCCAAAGGAACCCATGGAGGACTCTGGCGGTCGTCCGGCAAGCCTTGCCGCGCGGCGCTGCAACTGCCCGTGCACAAGTTCAGGATACTAGGGTACCCCTACTCTAGTACACCGACACCTAGTACAAATAATTTTACACTAGAGTTGAACTAGCTCTATAGCCTACTACAAATAATTTTACACTAGAGTTGAACTAGCACTATAAGCTAGTTCAAATAATTTTAAACTAGAGTTGAACTAGCTCTTTAGCCTACTACAAATAATTTTACACTAGAGTTGAACTAGCACTATAAGCTAGTTCAAATAATTTTACACTAGAGTTGAACTAGCTCTATAAGCTAGTTGAAGTAAAATTTTCACTAGAGTTGCACTAGCTCTATAGCCTAGTACAAATAATTTGACACTAGCGTTAAACTAGCTCTATAAGCTAGTTCAAATATTTTTACAATAGAGTTGGACTAGCTCTATAGCCTACTACAAATAGTTTTACACTAGAGTTGAACTAGCACAATAAGCTAGTTGAAATAATTTTACACTAGAGTTGAGCCAGCTCTATAAGCTAGTTCAAATAATTTTACACTAGAGTTGAACTAGCACTATAAGCTAGTTTAAATAATTTTACACTAGAGTTGAACGAGCTCTATAAGCAAGTTGAAATGATTTTACACTAGGGTTGCACTAGCTCTATAGCCTAGTACAAATAATTTTACACTAGAGTTGAACTAGCTCTATAAGCTAGTTCAAATAATTTTACACTAGAGTTGAACTAGCTGTATAGCCTACTACAAATAATTTTACACTAGAGTTGAACT
>NW_021286205.1:129809-133278 GCF_002162155.2 Triticum dicoccoides
AGTTCAAATAATTTTACACTAGAGTTGACCTAGCTCTATCGCCTAATACAAATGATTTTACACTAGAGTTGAACTAGTTCTATAGCCTATTACAAATGATTTTACACTAGAGTTGAGCCAGCTCTATAAGCTAGTTCAAATAATTTTACACTAGAGTTGAACTAGCTCTATAGCCTAGTACAAATAATTATACACTAGAGATTAACTAGCTCTATAAGCTAGTTAAAATAATTTTACAATAGAGTTGACCTAGCTCTATAGCCTAATACAAATGATTTTACACTAGAGTTGAACTAGTTCTGTAGCCTATTACAAATGATTTTACATTAGAGTTGAACTAGCTCTATAAGCTAGTTTAAATAATTTTACACCAGAGTTGAACTAGCTCTATAAGCAAGTTGAAATAATTTTACACTAGAGTTGCACTAGCTCTATGGCCTAGTACAAATAATTTTACACTAGAGATGAACTAGCTCTATAAGCTAGTTCAAATAATTTTACACTAGAGTTGAACTAGCTCTATAGCCTAGTACAAATAATTTTACACTACAATTGAACTAGCTCTATAAGCTAGTTGAAATAATTTTACACTAGAGTTGAGCCAGCTCTATAAGCTAGTTCAAATAATTTTACACTAGAGTTGAACTAGCTTTATAGCCTAGTACAAATAATTTTACACTAGAGTTGAACTAGCTCTATAAGCTAGTTAAAATAATTTTACAATAGAGTTGACCTAGCTCTATAGCCTAACACAAATGATATTACACTAGAGTTGAACTAGTTCTATAGCCTATTACAAATGATTTTAAACTAGAGTTGAACTAGCTCTATAAGCTAGTTCAAATAATTTTACACTAGAGTTGAACTAGCTCTATAGCCTACTACAAATAATTTTACAATAGAGTTGAACTAGCACTATAAGCTAGTTGAAATAATTTTACACTAGAGTTGAGCTAGCTCTCTAAGCTAGCTCAAATAATTTTACACTAGAATTGAACTAGCACTATAAGCTAGTTTAAATAATTTTACACTAGAGTTGAACTAGCTCTATAAGCAAGTTGAAATAATTTTACACTAGATTTGCACTAGCTCTATAGCCTAGTACAAATAATTTTACACTAGAGTTGAACTAGCTCTATAGCCTACTACAAATAATTTTACACTAGAGTTGAACTATAACTATAAGCTAGTTCAAATAATTTTACACTAGAGTTGAACTAGCTCTATAAGCTAGTTGAAATAAAATTTTCACTAGAGTTGCACTAGCTCTATAGCCTAGTACAAATAATTTGACACTAGCGTTGAACTTGCTCTATAAGCTAGTTCAATAATTTTACAATAGAGTTGAACTAGCTCTATAGCCTGGTACAAATAATTTTACACTAGAGTTGAACTAGCACTATAAGCTAGTTAAAATAATTTTACACTAGAGTTGAACTAGCTCTATAGCCTAATACAAATGATTTTATACGAGAGTTGAACTAGTTCTATAGCCTATTACAAATGATTTTACACTAGAGTTGAACTAGCTCTATAAGCTATTTCAAATAATTTTACACTAGAGTTGAACTAGCTCTATAGCCTAGTATAAATTGTTTTACACTAGAGTTGAACTAGCACTATAAGCTAGTTTAATTAATTTTACACTAGAGTTGAACTAGCTCTATAAGCAAGTTGAAATAATTTTACACTAGAGTTGCACTAGTTCTATAGCCTAGTACAAATAATTTTACACTAGAGTTGAACTAGCTCTACAGCCTAATACAAATGATTTTACACTAGAGTTGAACTAGCTCTGTAGCTCTAATACAAGTGATTTTACACTAGAGTTGAACTAGTTCTATAGCCTATTACAAATGATTTTACACTAGAGTTGAACTAGCTCTATAAGCTAGTTCAAATAATTTTACACTAGAGTTGAACTAGCTCTATAGCCTACTACAAATAATTTTACACTAGAGTTGAACTAGCACTATTAGCTAGTTGAAATAATTTTACACCAGAGTTGAGCCAGCTCTATAAGCTAGTTCAAATGATTTTACACTAGAGTTGAACTAGCACTATAAGCTAGTTTAAATAATTTTACACTAGAGTTGAAGTAGCTCTATAAGCAAGTTGAAATAATTTTACACTAGAGTTGCACTAGCTCTATAGCCTAGTACAAATAATTTTACACTAGAGTTGAACTAGCTCTATAAGCTAGTTCAAATAAATTTACACTAGAGTTGAACTAGCTCTATAGCCTACTACAAATAATTTTACACTAGAGTTGAACTAGCACTATAAGCTAGTTCAAATAATTTTACACTAGAGTTGAACTAGCTCTATAGCCTAATACAAATGATTTTACACTAGAGTTGAACTAGTTCTATAGCCTATTACAAATGATTTTACACTAGAGTTGAACTAGCTCTATAAGCTAGTTCAAATAATTTTACACTAGAGTTGAACTAGCTCTATAGCCTACTACAAATAATTTTACACTAGAGTTGAACTAGCACTATTAGCTAGTTGAAATAATTTTACACCAGAGTTGAGCCAGCTCTATAAGCTAGTTCAAATGATTTTACACTAGAGTTGAACTACCACTATAAGCTAGTTTAAATAATTTTACACTAGAGTTCAAGTAGCTCTATAAGCAAGTTGAAATAATTTTACACTAGAGTTACACTAGCTCTATAGCCTAGTACAAATAATTTTACACTAGAGTTGAATTAGCTCTATAAGCTAGTTCAAATAATTTTACACTAGAGTTGTACTAGCTCTATAGCCTACTACAAATAATTTTACACTAGAGTTGAACTAGCACTATAAGCTAGTTCAAATAATTTTACACTAGAGTTGAACTAGCTCTATAAGCTAGTTGAAATAAAATTTTCACTAGAGTTGCACTAGCTCTATAGCCTAGTACAAATAAATTGACACTAGCGTTGAACTAGCTCTATAAGCTAGTTCAAATAATTTTACAATAGAGTTGAACTAGCTCTATAGCCTGGTACAAATAATTTTACACTAGAGTTGAACTAGCACTATAAGCTAGTTAAAATAATTTTACACTAGAGTTGAACTAGCTCTATAGCCTAATACAAATGATTTTACACTAGAGTTGAACTAGTTCTATAGCCTATTACAAATGATTTTACACTAGAGTTGAACTAGCTCTATAAGCTAGTTCAAATAATTTTACACTAGAGTTGAACTAGCTCTATAGCCTACTACAAATAATTTTACACTAGAGTTGAACTAGCACTATTAGCTAGTTGAAATAATTTTACACCAGAGTTGAGCCAGCTCTATAAGCTAGTTCAAATGATTTTACACTAGAGTTGAACTACCACTATAAGCTAGTTTAAATAATTTTACACTAGAGTTCAAGTAGCTCTATAAGCAAGTTGAAATAATTTTACACTAGAGTTGCACTAGCTCTATAGCCTAGTACAAATAATTTTACACTAGAGTTGAATTAGCT
>NW_021286205.1:134078-134709 GCF_002162155.2 Triticum dicoccoides
GTACAAATAATTTGACACTAGCGTTGAACTAGCTCTATAAGCTAGTTCAAATAATTTGACAATAGAGTTGAACTAGCTCTATAGCCTAGTACAAATAATTTTACACTAGAGTTGAACTAGCACTATAAGCTAGTTCAAATAATTTTACACTAGAGTTGAACTAGCTCTATAGCCTACTACAAATAATTTTATACTAGAGTTGAACTAGCACTATAAGCTAGTTGAAATAATTTTACACTAGAGTTGAGGCAGCTCTATAAGCTAGTTCAAATAATTTTACACTAGAGTTGAACTAGCACTATAAGCTAGTTTAAATAATTATACACTAGAGTTGAACTAGCTCTATAAGCAAGTTGAAATAATTTTACACTAGAGTTGCACTAGCTCTATAGCCTAGTACAAATAATTTTACACTAGAGTTGAACTAGCTCTATAGCCTACTACAAATAATTTTACACTAGTGTTGAACTAGAACTATAAGCTAGTTCAAATAATTTTACACTAGAGTTGACCTAGCTCTATCGCCTAATACAAATGATTTTACACTAGAGTTGAACTAGTTCTATAGCCTATTACAAATGATTTTACACTAGAGTTGAGCCAGCTCTATAAGCTAGTTCAAATAATTTTA
>NW_021286205.1:136036-136990 GCF_002162155.2 Triticum dicoccoides
ACTATAAGCTAGTTTAATTAATTTTACACTAGAGTTGAACTAGCTCTATAAGCAAGTTGAAATAATTTTACACTAGAGTTGCACTAGTTATATAGCCTAGTACAAATAATTTTACACTAGGGTTGAACTAGCTCTATAAGCTAGTTCAAATAATTTTACACTAGAGTTGACCTAGCTCTACAGCCTAATACAAATGATTTTACACTAGAGTTGAACTAGCTCTATAGCTCTAATACAAGTGATTTTACACTAGAGTTGAACTAGTTCTATAGCCTATTACAAATGATTTTACACTAGAGTTGAACTAGCTCTATAAGCTAGTTCAAATAATTTTACACTAGAGATGAACTAGCTCTATAGTCTACTACAAATAATTTTACACTAGAGTTGAACTAGCACTATTAGCTAGTTGAAATAATTTTACACCAGAGTTGAGCCAGCTCTATAAGCTAGTTCAAATGATTTTACACTAGAGTTGAACTAGCACTATAAGCTAGTTTAAATAATTTTACACTAGAGTTGAAGTAGCTCTATAAGCAAGTTGAAATAATTTTACACTAGAGTTGCACTAGCTCTATAGCCTAGTACAAATAATTTTACACTAGAGTTGAACTAGCTCTATAAGCTAGTTCAAATAAATTTACACTAGAGTTGAACTAGCTCTATAGCCTACTACAAATAATTTTACACTAGAGTTGAACTAGCACTATAAGCTAGTTCAAATAATTTTACACTAGAGTTGAACTAGCTCTATAGCCTAATACAAATGATTTTACACTAGAGTTGAACTAGTTCTATAGCCTATTACAAATGATTTTACACTAGAGTTGAACTAGCTCTATAAGCTAGTTCAAATAATTTTACACTAGAGTTGAACTAGCTCTATAGCCTACTACAAATAATTTTACACTAGAGTTGAACTAGCACTATTAGCTAGTTGAAATAATTTTACAC
>NW_021286205.1:139041-143053 GCF_002162155.2 Triticum dicoccoides
CTAGCTCCATAGCCTAGTACAAATAATTTTACACTAGAGTTGAACTAGCTCTATAGCCTACTACAAATAATTTTACACTAGAGTTGAACTAGCACTATAAGCTAGTTCAAATAATTTTACACTAGAGTTGACCTAGCTCTATAGCCTAATACAAATGATTTTACACTAGAGTTGAACTAGTTCTATAGCCTATTACAAATGATTTTACACTAGAGTTGAGCCAGCTCTATAAGCTAGTTCAAATAATTTTACACTAGAGTTGAACTAGCTCTATAGCCTAGTACAAATAATTATACACTAGAGTTTAACTAGCTCTATAAGCTAGTTAAAATAATTTTACAATAGAGTTGACCTAGCTCTATAGCCTAATACAAATGATTTTACACTAGAGTTGAACTAGTTCTGTAGCCTATTACAAATGATTTTACATTAAAGTTGAACTAGCTCTATAAGCTAGTTTAAATAATTTTACACCAGAGTTGAACTAGCTCTATAAGCAAGTTGAAATAATTTTACACTAGAGTTGCACTAGCTCTATGGCCTAGTACAAATAATTTTACACTAGAGATGAACTAGCTCTATAAGCTAGTTCAAATAATTTTACACTAGAGTTGAACTAGCTCTATAGCCTAGTAAAAATAATTTTACACTACAATTGAACTAGCTCTATAAGCTAGTTGAAATAATTTTACACTAGAGTTGTGCCAGCTCTATAAGCTAGTTCAAATAATTTTACACTAGAGTTGAACTAGCTTTATAGCCTAGTACAAATAATTTTACACTAGAGTTGAACTAGCACTATAGCCTAATACAAATGATATTACACTAGAGTTGAACTAGTTCTATAGCCTATTACAAATGGTTTTACACTAGAGTTGAACTAGCTCTATAAGCTAGTTCAAATAATTTTACACTAGAGTTGAACTAGCTCTATAGCCTACTACAAATAATTTTACACTAGAGTTGAACTAGCACTATAAGCTAGTTGAAATAATTTTACACTAGAGTTGAGCCAGCTCTATAAGCTAGCTCAAATAATTTTACACTAGAGTTGAACTAGCACTATAAGCTAGTTTAAATAATTTTACACTAGAGTTGAACTAGCTCTATAAGCAAGTTGAAATAATTTTACACTAGAGTTGCACTAGCTCTATAGCCTAGTACAAATAATTTACACTAGAGTTGAACTAGCTCTATAGCCTACTACAAATAATTTTACACTAGAGTTGAACTATAACTATAAGCTAGTTCAAATAATTTTACACTAGAGTTGAACTAGCTCTATAAGCTAGTTGAAATAAAATTTTCACTAGAGTTGCACTAGCTCTATAGCCTAGTACAAATAATTTGACACTAGCGTTGAACTAGCTCTATAAGCTAGTTCAAATAATTTTACAATAGAGTTGAACTAGCTCTATAGCCTGGTACAAATAATTTTACACTAGAGTTGAACTAGCACTATAAGCTAGTTAAAATAATTTTACACTAGAGTTGAACTAGCTCTATAGCCTAATACAAATGATTTTACACTAGAGTTGAACTAGTTCTATAGCCTATTACAAATGATTTTACACTAGAGTTGAACTAGCTCTATAAGCTAGTTCAAATAATTTTACACTAGAGTTGAACTAGCTCTATAGCCTACTACAAATAATTTTACACTAGAGTTGAACTAGCACTATTAGCTAGTTGAAATAATTTTACACCAGAGTTGAGCCAGCTCTATAAGCTAGTTCAAATGATTTTACACTAGAGTTGAACTACCACTATAAGCTAGTTTAAATAATTTTACACTAGAGTTCAAGTAGCTCTATAAGCAAGTTGAAATAATTTTACACTAGAGTTGCACTAGCTCTATAGCCTAGTACAAATAATTTTACACTAGAGTTGAATTAGCTCTATAAGCTAGTTCAAATAATTTTACACTAGAGTTGTACTAGCTCTATAGCCTACTACAAATAATTTTACACTAGAGTTGAACTAGCACTATAAGCTAGTTCAAATAATTTTACACTAGAGTTGAGCTAGCTCTATAAGCTAGTTGAAATAAAATTTCCACTAGAGTTGCACTAGCTCTATAGCCTAGTACAAATAATTTGACACTAGCGTTGAACTAGCTCTATAAGCTAGTTTAAATAATTTTACAATAGAGTTGAACTAGCTCTATAGCCTGGTACAAATAATTTTACACTAGAGTTGAACTAGCACTATAAGCTAGTTAAAATAATTTTACACTAGAGTTGAACTAGCTCTATAGCCTAATACAAATGATTTTACACTAGAGTTGAACTAGTTCTATAGCCTATTCCAAATGATTTTACACTAGAGTTGAACTAGCTCTATAAGCTATTTCGAATAATTTTACACTAGAGTTGAACTAGCTCTATAGCCTAGTATAAAATTTTTTACACTAGAGTTGAACTAGCACTATAAGCTAGTTTAATTAATTTTACACTAGAGTTGAACTAGCTCTATAAGCAAGTTGAAATAATTTTACACTAGAGTTGCACTAGTTATATAGCCTAGTACAAATAATTTTACACTAGGGTTGAACTAGCTCTATAAGCTAGTTCAAATAATCTTACACTAGAGTTGACCTAGCTCTACAGCCTAATACAAATGATTCTACACTAGAGTTGAACTAGCTCTATAGCTCTAATACAAGTGATTTTACACTAGAGTTGAACTAGTTCTATAGCCTATTACAAATGATTTTACACTAGAGTTGAACTAGCTCTATAAGCTAGTTCAAATAATTTTACACTAGAGATGAACTAGCTCTATACTCTACTACAAATAATTTTACACAAGAGTTGAACTAGCACTATTAGCTAGTTGAAATAATTTTACACCAGAGTTGAGCCAGCTCTATAAGCTAGTTCAAATGATTTTACACTAGAGTTGAACTAGCACTATAAGCTAGTTTAAATAATTTTACACTAGAGTTGAAGTAGCTCTATAAGCAAGTTGAAATAATTTTACACTAGAGTTGCACTAGCTCTATAGCCTAGTACAAATAATTTTACACTAGAGTTGAACTAGCTCTATAAGCTAGTTCAAATAAATTTACACTAGAGTTGAACTAGCTCTATAGCCTACTACAAATAATTTTACACTAGAGTTGAACTAGCACTATAAGCTAGTTCAAATAATTTTACACTAGAGTTGAACTTGCTCTATAAGCTAGTTGAAATAAAATTTTCACTAGAGTTGCACTAGCTCTATAGCCTAGTACAAATAATTTGACACTAGCGTTGAACTAGCTCTATAAGCTAGTTCAAATAATTTGACAATAGAGTTGAACTAGCTCTATAGCCTAGTACAAATAATTTTACACTAGAGTTGAACTAGCACTATAAGCTAGTTCAAATAATTTTACACTAGAGTTGAACTAGCTCTATAGCCTACTACAAATAATTTTACACTAGAGTGAACTAGCGCTATAAGCTAGTTGAAATAATTTTACACTAGAGTTGAGCCATCTCTATAAGATAGTTCAAATAATTTTACACTAGAGTTGAACTAGCACTATAAGCTAGTTTAAATAATTTTACACTAGAGTTGAACTAGCTCTATAAGCAAGTTGAAATAATTTTACACTAGAGTTGCCCTAGCTCCATAGCCTAGTACAAATAATTTTACACTAGAGTTGAACTAGCTCTATAGCCTACTACAAATAATTTTACACTAGAGTTGAACTAGCACTATAAGCTAGTTCAAATAATTTTACACTAGAGTTGACCTAGCTCTATAGCCTAATACAAATGATTTTACACTAGAGTTGAACTAGTTCTATAGCCTATTACAAATGATTTTACACTAGAGTTGAGCCAGCTCTATAAGCTAGTTCAAATAATTTTACACTAGAGTTGAACTAGCTCTATAGCCTAGTACAAATAATTATACACTAGAGTTTAACTAGCTCTATAAGCTAGTTAAAATAATTTTACAATAGAGTTGACCTAGCTCTATAGCCTAATACAAATGATTTTACACTAGAGTTGAACTAGTT
>NW_021286205.1:146997-150120 GCF_002162155.2 Triticum dicoccoides
TTCAAATAATTTTACACTAGAGTTGAACTAGCTCTATAGCCTAGTATAAAAATTTTTACACTAGAGTTGAACTAGCACTATAAGCTAGTTTAATTAATTTTACACTAGAGTTGAACTAGCTCTATAAGCAAGTTGAAATAATTTTACACTAGAGTTGCTCTAGTTCTATAGCCTAGTACAAATAATTTTACACTAGAGTTGAACTAGCTCTATAAGCTAGTTCAAATAATTTTACACTAGAGTTGACCTAGCTCTACAACCTAATACAAATGATTTTACACTAGAGTTGAACTAGCTCTATAGCTCTAATACAAGTGATTTTACACTAGAGTTGAACTAGTTCTATAGCCTATTACAAATGATTTTACACTAGAGTTGAACTAGCTCTATAAGCTAGTTCAAATAATTTTATACTAGAGTTGAACTAGCTCTATAGCCTACTACAAATAATTTTACACTAGAGTTGAACTAGCATTATTAGCTAGTTGAAATAATTTTACACCAGAGTTGAGCCAGCTCTATAAGCTAGTTCAACTGATTTTACACTAGAGTTGAACTAGCACTATAAGCTAGTTTAAATAATTTTACACTAGAGTTGAAGTAGCTCTATAAGCAAGTTGAAATAATTTTACACTAGAGTTGCACTAGCTCTATAGCCTAGTACAAATAATTTTACACTAGAGTTGAACTAGCTCTATAAGCTAGTTCAAATAAATTTACACTAGAGTTGAACTAGCTCTATAGCCTACTACAAATAATTTTACACTAGAGTTGAACTAGCACTATAAGCTAGTTCAAATAATTTTACACTAGAGTTGAACTAGCACTATAAGCTAGTTTAAATAATTTTACACTAGAGTTGAACTAGCTCTATAAGCAAGTTGAAATAATTTTACACTAGAGTTGCACTAGCTCTATAGCCTAGTACAAATAATTTTACACTAGAGTTGAACTAGCTCTATAGCCTACTACAAATAATTTTACACTAGAGTTGAACTAGCACTATAAGCTAGTTCAAATAATTTTACACTAGAGTTGACCTAGCTCTATAGCCTAATACAAATGGTTTTACACTAGAGTTGAACTAGTTCTATAGCCTATTACAAATGATTTTACACTAGAGTTGAGCCAGCTCTATAAGCTAGTTCAAATAATTTTACACTAGAGTTGAACTAGCTCTATAGCCTAATACAAATAATTATACACTAGAGTTTAACTAGCTCTATAAGCTAGTTAAAATAATTTTACAATAGAGTTGACCTAGCTCTATAGCCTAATACAAATGATTTTACACTAGAGTTGAACTAGTTCTGTAGCCTATTACAAATGATTTTACATTAGAGTTGAACTAGCTCTATAAGCTAGTTTAAATAATTTTACACTAGAGTTGAACTAGCTCTATAAGCAAGTTGAAATAATTTTACACTAGAGTTGCACTAGCTCTATCGCCTAGTACAAATAATTTTACACTAGAGATGAACTAGCTCTATAAGCTAGTTCAAATAATTTTACACTAGATTTGAACTAGCTCTATAGCCTAGTACAAATAATTTTACACTACAATTGAACTAGCTCTATAAGCTAGTTGAAATAATTTTACACTAGAGTTGAGCCAGCTCTATAAGCTAGTTCAAATAATTTTACACTAGAGTTGAACTAGCTTTATAGCCTAGTACAAATAATTTTACACTAGAGTTGAACTAGCTCTATAAGCTAGTTAAAATAATTTTACAATAGAGTTGACCTAGCTCTACAGCCTAATACGAATGATATTACACTAGAGTTGAACTAGTTCTATAGCCTATTACAAATGATTTACACTAGAGTTGAACTAGCTCTATAAGCTAGTTCAAATAATTTTACACTAGAGTTGAACTAGCTCTATAGCCTACTACAAATAATTTTACACTAGAGTTGAACTAGCACTATAAGGTAGTTGAAATAATTTTACACTAGAGTTGAACCAGCTCTATAAGCTAGCTCAAATAATTTTACACTAGAGTTGAACTAGCAGTATAAGCTAGTTTAAATAATTTTACACTAGAGTTGAACTAGCTCTATAAGCAAGTTGAAATAATTTTACACTAGAGTTGCACTAGCTCTATAGCCTAGTACAAATAATTTTACACTAGAGTTGAACTAGCTCTATAGCCTACTACAAATAATTTTACACTAGAGTTGAACTATAACTATAAGCTAGTTCAAATAATTTTACACTAGAGTTGAACTAGCTCTATAAGCTAGTTGAAATAAAATTTTCACTAGAGTTGCACTAGCTCTATAGTCTAGTACAAATAATTTGACACTAGCGTTGAACTAGCTCTATAAGCTAGTTCAAATAATTTTACAATAGAGTTGAACTAGCTCTATAGCCTGGTACAAATAATTTTACACTAGAGTTGAACTAGCACTATAAGCTAGTTAAAATAATTTTACACTAGAGTTGAACTAGCTCTATAGCCTAATACAAATGATTTTATACTAGAGTTGAACTAGTTCTATAGCCTATTACAAATGATTTTACACTAGAGTTGAACTAGCTCTATAAGCTATTTCAAATAATTTTACACTAGAGTTGAACTAGCTCTATAGCCTAGTATAAATTGTTTTACACTAGAGTTGAACTAGCACTATAAGCTAGTTTAATTAATTTTACACTAGAGTTGAACTAGCTCTATAAGCAAGTTGAAATAATTTTACACTAGAGTTGCACTAGCTCTATAGCCTAGTACAAATAATTTTACACTAGAGTTGAACTAGCTCTATAGCCTACTACAAATAATTTTACACTAGAGTTGAACTAGCACTATAAGCTAGTTCAAATAATTTTACACTAGAGTTGACCTAGCTCTATAGCCTAATACAAATGGTTTTACACTAGAGTTGAACTAGTTCTATAGCCTATTACAAATGATTTTACACTAGAGTTGAGCTAGCTCTATAAGCTAGTTCAAATAATTTTACACTAGAGTTGAACTAGCTCTATAGCCTAATACAAATAATTATACACTAGAGTTTAACTAGCTCTATAAGCTAGTTAAAATAATTTTACAATAGAGTTGACCTAGCTCTATAGCCTAATACAAATGATTTTACACTAGAGTTGAACTAGTTCTGTAGCCT
>NW_021286205.1:150954-154910 GCF_002162155.2 Triticum dicoccoides
TGATTTTACACTAGAGTTGAACTAGTTCTATAGCCTATTACAAATGATTTTACACTAGAGTTGAACTAGCTCTATAAGCTAGTTCAAATAATTTTACACTAGAGTTGAACTAGCTCTATAGCCTACTACAAATAATTTTACACTAGAGTTGAACTAGCACTATTAGCTAGTTGAAATAATTTTACACCAGAGTTGAGCCAGCTCTATAAGCTAGTTCAAATGATTTTACACTAGAGTTGAACTAGCACTATAAGCTAGTTTAAATAATTTTACACTAGAGTTGAAGTAGCTCTATAAGCAAGTTGAAATAATTTTACACTAGAGTTGCACTAGCTCTATAGCCTAGTACAAATAATTTTACACTAGAGTTGAACTAGCTCTATAAGCTAGTTCAAATAATTTTACACTAGAGTTGAACTAGCTCTATAGCCTACTACAAATAATTTTACACTAGAGTTGAACTAGCACTATAAGCTAGTTCAAATAATTTTACACTAGAGTTGAACTAGCTCTATAAGCTAGTTGAAATAAAATTTTCACTAGAGTTGCACTAGCTCTATAGCCTAGTACAAATAATTTGACACTAGCGTTAAACTAGCTCTATAAGCTAGTTCAAATAATTTTACAATAGAGTTGAACTAGCTCTATAGCCTGGTACAAATAATTTTACACTAGAGTTGAACTAGCACTATAAGCTAGTTAAAATAATTTTACACTAGAGTTGAACTAGATCTATAGCCTAATACAAATGATCTTACACTAGAGTTGAACTAGTTCTATAGCCTATTACAAATGATTTTACACTAGAGTTGAACTAGCTCTATAAGCTGTTTGAAATAATTTTACACTAGAGTTGAACTAGCTCTATAGCCTAGTATAAAAATTTTTACACTAGAGTTGAACTAGCACTATAAGCTAGTTTAATTAATTTTACACTAGAGTTGAACTAGCTCTATAAGCAAGTTGAAATAATTTTACACTAGAGTTGCACTAGTTCTATAGCCTAGTACAAATAATTTTACACTAGAGTTGAACTAGCTCTATAAGCTAGTTCAAATAATTTTACACTAGAGTTGACCTAGCTCTACAGCCTAATACAAATTATTTTACACTAGAGTTGAACTAGCTCTATAGCTCTAATACAAGTGATTTTACACTAGAGTTGAACTAGTTCTATAGCCTATTGCAAATGATTTACACTAGAGTTGAACTAGCTCTATAAGCTAGTTCAAATAATTTTACACTAGAGTTGAACTAGCTCTATAGCCTACTACAAATAATTTTACACTAGAGTTGAACTAGCACTATTAGCTAGTTGAAATAATTTTACACCAGAGTTGAGCCAGCTCTATAAGCTAGTTCAAATGATTTTACACTAGAGTTGAACTAGCACTATAAGCTAGTTTAAATAATTTTACACTAGAGTTGAAGTAGCTCTATAAGCAAGTTGAAATAATTTTACACTAGAGTTGCACTAGCTCTATAGCCTAGTACAAATAATTTTACACTAGAGTTGAACTAGCTCTATAAGCTAGTTCAAATAAATTTACACTAGAGTTGAACTAGCTCTATAGCCTACTACAAATAATTTTACACTAGAGTTGAACTAGCACTATAAGCTAGTTCAAATAATTTTACACTAGAGTTGAACTAGCTCTATAAGCTAGTTGAAATAAATTTTTCACTAGAGTTGCACTAGCTCTATAGCCTAGTACAAATAATTTGACAATAGCGTTGAACTAGCTCTATAAGCTAGTTCAAATAATTTTACAATAGAGTTGAACTAGCTCTATAGCCTGGTACAAATGATTTTACACTAGAGTTGAACTAGCACTATAAGCTAGTTAAAATAATTTTACACTAGAGTTGAACTAGCTCTATAGCCTAATACAAATGATTTTACACTAGAGTTGAACTAGTTCTATAGCCTATTACAAATGATTTTACACTAGAGTTGAACTAGCTCTATAAGCTATTTCAAATAATTTTACACTAGAGTTGAACTAGCTCTATAGCCTAGTATAAAATTTTTTACACTAGAGTTGAACTAGCACTATAAGCTAGTTTAATTAATTTTACACTAGAGTTGAACTAGCTCTATAAGCAAGTTGAAATAATTTTACACTAGAGTTGCACTAGTTCTATAGCCTAGTACAAATAATTTTACACTAGAGTTGAACTAGCTCTATAAGCTAGTTCAAATAATTTTACACTAGAGTTGACCTAGCTCTACAGCCTAATACAAATGATTTTACACTAGAGTTGAACTAGCTCTATAGCTCTAATACAAGTGATTTTACACTAGAGTTGAACTAGTTCTATAGCCTATTACAAATGATTTTACACTAGAGTTGAACTAGCTCTATAAGCTATTTCAAATAATTTTACACTAGAGTTGAACTAGCTCTATAGCCTAGTATAAAATTTTTACACTAGAGTTGAACTAGCACTATAAGCTAGTTTAATTAATTTTACACTAGAGTTTAACTAGCTCTATAAGCAAGTTGAAATAATTTTACACTAGAGTTGAACTAGCTCTATAGCCTAGTACAAATAATTTTACACTAGAGTTGAACTAGCTCTATAAGCTAGTTCAAATAATTTTACACTAGAGTTGACCTAGCTCTACAGCCTAATACAAATGATTTTACACTAGAGTTGAACTAGCTCTATATCTCTAATACAAGTGATTTTACACTAGAGTTGAACTAGTTCTATAGCCTATTACAAATAATTTTACACTAGAGTTGAACTAGCTCTATAAGCTAGTTCAAATAATTTTACACTAGAGTTGAACTAGCTCTATAGCCTACTACAAATAATTTTACACTAGAGTTGAACTAGCACTATTAGCTAGTTGAAATAATTTTACACCAGAGTTGAGCCAGCTCTATAAGCTAGTTCAAATGATTTTACACTAGAGTTGAACTAGCACTATAAGCTAGTTAAAATAATTTTACACTAGAGTTGAACTAGCTCTATAGCCTAATACAAATGATTTTACACTAGAGTTGAACTAGTTCTATAGCCTATTACAAATGATTTTACACTAGAGTTGAACTAGCTCTATAAGCTATTTCAAATAATTTTACACTAGAGTTGAACTAGCTATATAGCCTAGTATAAAATTTTTTACACTAGAGTTGAACTAGCACTATAAGCTAGTTTAATTAATTTTACACTAGAGTTGAACTAGCTCTATAAGCAAGTTGAAATAATTTTACACTAGAGTTGCACTAGTTCTATAGCCTAGTACAAATAATTTTACACTAGAGTTGAACTAGCTCTATAAGCTAGTTCAAATAATTTTACACTAGAGTTGACCTAGCTCTACAGCCTAATACAAATGATTTTACACTAGAGTTGAACTAGCTCTATAGCTCTAATACAAGTGACTTTACACTAGAGTTGAACTAGTTCTATAGCCTATTACAAATGATTTTACACTAGAGTTGAACTAGCTCTATAAGCTAGTTCAAATAATTTTACACTAGAGTTGAACTAGGTGTATAGCCTACTACAAATAATTTTACACTAGAGTTGAACTAGCACTATTAGCTAGTTGAAATAATTTTACACCAGAGTTGAGCCAGCTCTATAAGCTAGTTCAAATGATTTTACACTAGAGTTGAACTAGCACTACAAGCTAGTGTAAATAATTTTACACTAGAGTTGAACTAGCTCTATAGCCTAATACAAATGATTTTACACTAGAGTTGAACTAGGTCTATAGCCTATTACAAATGATTTTACACTAGAGTTGAACTAGCTCTATAAGCTATTTCAAATAATTTTACACTAGAGTTGAACTAGCTCTATAGCCTAGTATAAATTTTTTTACACTAGAGTTGAACTAGCACTATAAGCTAGTTTAATTAATTTTACACTAGAGTTGAACTAGTTCTATAAGCAAGTTGAAATAATTTTACACTAGAGTTGCACTAGTTCTATAGCCT
>NW_021286205.1:154959-160439 GCF_002162155.2 Triticum dicoccoides
ATAAGCTAGTTCAAATAATTTTACACTAGAGTTGAACTAGCTCTATAGCCTAGTACAAATAATTTTACACTAGAGTTGAACTAGCACTATAAGCTAGTTTAAATAATTTTACACTAGAGTTGAAATAGCTCTATAAGCAAGTTGAAATAATTTTACACTAGAGTTTCACTAGCTCTATAGCCTAGTACAAATAATTTTACACTAGAGTTGAACTAGCTCTATAAGCTAGTTCAAATAATTTTACACTAGAGTTGACCTAGCTCTATAGCCGAATACAAATGATTTTACACTAGAGTTGAACTAGTTCTATAGCCTATTACAAATGATTTTACACTAGAGTTGAACTAGCTCTATAAGCTAGTTCAAATAATTTTACACTAGAGTTGAACTAGCTCTATAGCCTAGTACAAATAATTATACACTAGAGTTGAACTAGCACTATAAGCTAGTTTAGATAATTTTACACTAGAATTGAACTAGCTCTATAAGCAAGTTGAAATAATTTTACACTAGAATTGCACTAGCTCTATAGCCTAGTACAAATAATTTTACACTAGAGTTGAACTAGCTCTATAAGCTAGTTCAAATAATTTTACACTAGAGTTGACCTAGCTCTATAGCCTAATAAAAATGATTTTACACTAGAGTTGAACTAGTTCTATAGCCTATTACAAATGATTTTACACTAGAGTTGAGCCAGCTCTATAAGCTAGTTCAAATAATTTTACACTAGAGTTGAACTAGCTCTATAGCCTAGTACAAATAATTATCCACTTGATATGAACTAGCTTTATAAGCTAGTTAAAATAATTTTACAATAGAGTTGACCTAGCTCTATAGCCTAATACAAATGATTTTACACTAGAGTTGAACTAGTTCTGTAGTCTATTACAAATGATTTTACATTAGAGTTGAACTAGCTCTATAAGCTAGATTAAATAATTTTACACTAGAGTTGAACTAGCTCTATAAGCAACTTGAAATAATTTTACACTAGAGTTGCACTAGCTCTATGGCCTAGTACAAATAATTTTACACTAGAGTTGAACTAGCTCTATAAGCTAGTTCAAATAATTTTACACTAGAGTTGAACTAGCTCTATAGCCTAGTACAAATAATTTTACACTACAATTAAACTAGCTCTATAAGCTAGTTGAAATAATTTTACACTAGAGTTGAGCCAGCTCTATAAGCTAGTTCAAATAATTTTACACTAGAGTTGAACTAGCTCTATAAGCTAGTTGAAATAAATTTTTCACTAGAGTTTCACTAGCTCTATAGCCTAGTACAAATAATTTGACACTAGCGTTGAACTAGCTCTATAAGCTAGTTCAAATAATTTTACACTCGAGTTGAACTAGCTCTATAGCCTAGTACAAATAATTTTACACTAGAGTTGAACTAGCAGTGTAAGCTAGTTCAAATAATTTTACACTAGAGTTGAACTAGCTCTATAGCCTAGTACAAATAATTATCCACTTGATATGAACTAGCTTTATAAGCTAGTTAAAATAATTTTACAATAGAGTTGACCTAGCTCTATAGCCTAATACAAATGATTTTACACTAGAGTTGAACTAGTTCTGTAGTCTATTACAAATGATTTTACATTAGAGTTGAACTAGCTCTATAAGCTAGATTAAATAATTTTACACTAGAGTTGAACTAGCTCTATAAGCAACTTGAAATAATTTTACACTAGAGTTGCACTAGCTCTATGGCCTAGTACAAATAATTTTACACTAGAGTTGAACTAGCTCTATAAGCTAGTTCAAATAATTTTACACTAGAGTTGAACTAGCTCTATAGCCTAGTACAAATAATTTTACACTACAATTAAACTAGCTCTATAAGCTAGTTGAAATAATTTTACACTAGAGTTGAGCCAGCTCTATAAGCTAGTTCAAATAATTTTACACTAGAGTTGAACTAGCTCTATAAGCTAGTTGAATTAAATTTTTCACTAGAGTTTCACTAGCTCTATAGCCTAGTACAAATAATTTGACACTAGCGTTGAACTAGCTCTATAAGCTAGTTCAAATAATTTTACACTCGAGTTGAACTAGCTCTATAGCCTAGTACAAATAATTTTACACTAGAGTTGAACTAGCAGTGTAAGCTAGTTCAAATAATTTTACACTAGAGTTGAACTAGCTCTATAGCCTACTACAAATAATTTTACACTAGAGTTGAACTAGCTCTATATGCTAGTTCAAATAATTTTACACTAGAGTTGACCTAGCTCTATAGCCTAATACAAATGATTTTACACTAGAGTTGAACTAGTTGTATAGCCTATTACAAATGAGTTTACACTAGAGTTGAACTAGCTCTATAAGCTAGTTGAAATAAAATTTTCACTAGAGTTGCACTAGCTCTATAGCCTAGTACAAATAATTTGACACTAGCGTTGAACTAGCTCTATAAGCTAGTTCAAATAATTTTACAATAGAGTTGAACTAGCTCTGTAGCCCAGTACAAATAATTTTACAGTAGAGTTGAACTAGCACTATAAGCTAGTTTAAATAATTTTACACTAGACTTGAACTAGCTCTATAAGCAAGTTGAAATAATTTTACACTAGAGTTGCACTAGCTCTATAGCCTACTACAAATAATTTTACACTAGAGTTGAACTAGCACTATAAGCTAGTTCAAATAATTTTACACTAGAGTTGAACTAGTTCTATAAGTTAGTTGAAATAAAATTTCCACTAGAGTTGCACTAGCTCTATAGCCTAGTACAAATAATTTGACACTAGCGTTGAACTAGCTCTATAAGCTAGTTCAAATAACTTTACACTCGAGTTGAACTAGCTCTATAGCCTAGACAAATAATTTTACACTAGAGTTGAGCTAGCTCTATAAGCTAGTTAAAATAATTTTACAATAGAGTTGACCTAGCTCTATAGCCTAATACAAATGATTTTACACTAGAGTTAAACTAGTTCTATAGCCTATTACAAATGATTTTACACTAGAGTTGGACTAGCTCTATAGCCTACTACAAATAATTTTACAGTAGAGTTGTACTAGCACTATAAGCTAGTTGAAATAATTTTACACTAGAGTTGAGCCAGCTCTATAAGCTAGTTTAAATAATTTTACACTAGAGTTGAACTAGCACTATAAGCTAGTTTAAATAATTTTACACTAGAGTTGAACTAGCTCTATAAGCAAGTTAAAATAATTTTACAATAGAGTTGACCTAGCTCTATAGCCTAGTACAAATAATTTTACACTAGAGTTGGACTAGCTCTACAAGCTAGTTCAAATAATTTTACACTAGAGTTGAACTAGCTCTATAGCCTAGTACAAATAATTTTACACTAAAATTGAACTAGCTCTATAAGCTAGTTGAAATAATTTCAAACTAGAGTTGAGCCAGCTCTATAAGCTAGTTCAAATAATTTTACACTAGAGTTGAACTAGCTCTATAAGCTAGTTCAAACAATTTTACACTCGAGTTGAACTAGCTCTATAGCCTAGTACAAATAATTTTACACTAGAGTTGAACTAGCACTATAAGCTAGTACAAATAATTTTACACTAGAGTTGAACTATCTCTATAGCGTAGTACAAATAATTTTACACTAGAGTTGAACTAGCTCTATAAGCTCGTTCAAATAATTTTACACTAGAGTTGACCTAGCTCTATAGCCTAATACAAATGATTTTACACTAGAGTTGAACTAGTTCTATAGCCTATTACAAATGATTTTACACTAGAGTTGAACTAGCTCTATAAGCTAGTTCAAATAATTTTACACTAGAGTTGAACTAGCTCTATAGCCTAGTACAAAAATTTTTACACTAGAGTTGAACTAGCACTATAAGCTAGTTTAATTAATTTTACACTAGAGTTGAACTAGCTCTATAAGAAAGTTGAAATAATTTTACACTAGAGTTGCACTAGCTCTATAGCCTACTACAAATAATTTTACACTAGAGTTAAACTATCTCTATAAGCTAGTTCAAATAATTTTACACTAGAGTTGACCTAGCTCTATAGCCTAATACAAATGATTTTACACTAGAGTTGAACTAGTTCTATAGCCTATTACAAATGATTTTACACTAGAGTTGAACTAGCTCAATAAGCTAGTTCAAATAATTTTACACTAGATTTGAACTAGCTCTATAGCCTAGTACAAATAGTTTTACACTAGAGTTGAACTAGCACTATAAGCTAGTTTAAATTATTTTACACTAGAGTTGAACTAGCTCTATAAGCAAGTTGGAATAATTTTACACTAGAGCTGAACTAGCACTATAAGCTAGTTGAGATAATTTTACACTAGAGTTGAGCCAGCTCTATAAGCTAGTTCAAATAATTTTACACTAGAGTTGAACTAGCACTATAAGCTAGTTTAAATAATTTTACACTAGAGTTGAACTAGCTCTATAAGCAAGTTAAAATAATTTTACAATAGAGTTGACCTAGCTCTATAGCCTAGTACAAATAATTTTACACTAGAGTTGGACTAGCTCTACAAGCTAGTTCAAATAATTTTACACTAGAGTTGAACTAGCTCTATAGCCTAGTACAAATAATTTTACACTAAAATTGATCTAGCTCTATAAGCTAGTTGAAATAATTTTACACTAGAGTTGATCCAGCTCTATAAGCTAGTTCAAATAATTTTACACTAGAGTTGAACTAGCTCTATAAGATAGTTGAAATAAATTTTTCACTAGAGTTGCACTAGCTCTATAGCCTAGTACAAATAATTTTACACTAGCGTTGAACTAGCTCTATAAGCTAGTTGAAATAAATGTACACTCGAGTTGAACTAGCTCTATAGCCTAGTACAAATAATTTTACACTAGAGTTGAACTAGCAGTGTAAGCTAGTTCAAATAATTTTACACTATAGTTGAACTAGCTCTATAGCCTAGTACAAATAATTTTACACTAGAGTTGAACTAGCTCTATAAGCTAGTTCAAATAATTTTACACTAGAGTTGACCTAGCTCTATAGCCTAATACAAATAATTTTACACTAGAGTTGAACTAGTTGTATAGCCTATTACAAATGATTTTACACTAGAGTTGAACTAGCTCGATAAGCTAGTTCAAATAATTTTACACTAGAGTTGAACTAGCTCTATAGCCTAGTACAAATAATTTTACACTAGAGTTGAACTAGCACTATAAGCTAGTTTAAATAATTTTACACTAGAGTTGAAATAGCTCTATAAGCAAGTTGAAATAATTTTACACTAGAGTTTCACTAGCTCTATAGCCTAGTACAAATAATTTTACACTAGAGTTGAACTAGCTCTATAAGCTAGTTCAAATAATTTTACACTAGAGTTGACCTAGCTCTATAGCCGAATACAAATGATTTTACACTAGAGTTGAACTAGTTCTATAGCCTATTACAAATGATTTTACACTAGAGTTGAACTAGCTCTATAAGCTAGTTCAAATAATTTTACACTAGAGTTGAACTAGCTCTATAGCCTAGTACAAATAATT
>NW_021286205.1:162726-163364 GCF_002162155.2 Triticum dicoccoides
GAGCCAGCTCTATAAGCTAGTTCAAATAATTTTACACTAGAGTTGAACTAGCTCTATAGCCTAGTACAAATAATTATACACTTGATATGAACTAGCTTTATAAGCTAGTTAAAATAATTTTACAATAGAGTTGACCTAGCTCTATAGCCAAATACAAATGATTTAACACTAGAGTTGAACTAGTTCTGTAGTCTATTACAAATGATTTTACATTAGAGTTGAACTAGCTCTATAAGCTAGATTAAATAATTTTACACTAGAGTTGACCTAGCTCTATAGCCTAATAAAAATGATTTTACACTAGAGTTGAACTAGTTCTATAGCCTATTACAAATGATTTTACACTAGAGTTGAGCCAGCTCGACAAGCTAGTTCAAATAATTTTACACTAGAGTTGAACTAGCTCTATAGCCTAGTACAAATAATTATCCACTTGATATGAACTAGCTTTATAAGCTAGTTAAAATAATTTTACAATAGAGTTGACCTAGCTCTATAGCCTAATACAAATGATTTTACACTAGAGTTGAACTAGTTCTGTAGTCTATTACAAATGATTTTACATTAGAGTTGAACTAGCTCTATAAGCTAGATTAAATAATTTTACACTAGAGTTGAACTAGCTCTATAAGCAAGTT
>NW_021286205.1:163567-164226 GCF_002162155.2 Triticum dicoccoides
TTGAAATAATTTTACACTAGAGTTGCACTAGCTCTATGGCCTAGTACAAATAATTTTACACTAGAGTTGAACTAGCTCTATAAGCTAGTTCAAATAATTTTACACTAGAGTTGAACTAGCTCTATAGCCTAGTACAAATAATTTTACACTACAATTAAACTAGCTCTATAAGCTAGTTGAAATAATTTTACACTAGAGTTGAGCCAGCTCTATAAGCTAGTTCAAATAATTTTACACTAGAGTTGAACTAGCTCTATAAGCTAGTTGAAATAAATTTTTCACTAGAGTTTCACTAGCTCTATAGCCTAGTACAAATAATTTGACACTAGCGTTGAACTAGCTCTATAAGCTAGTTCAAATAATTTTACACTCGAGTTGACCTAGCTCTATAGCCTAGTACAAATAATTTTACACTAGAGTTGAACTAGCTCTATATGCTAGTTAAAATAATTTTACACTAGAGTTGACCTAGCTCTATAGCCTAATACAAATGATTTTACACTAGAGTTGAACTAGTTGTATAGCCTATTACAAATGATTTTACACTAGAGTTGAACTAGCTCTATAAGCTAGTTCAAATAATTTTACACTAGAGTTGAACTAGCTCTATAGCCTAGTACAAATAATTTTACACTAGAGTTGAACTAGCACTATAAGCT
>NW_021286205.1:165302-168335 GCF_002162155.2 Triticum dicoccoides
GAGCCAGCTCTATAAGCTAGTTCAAATAATTTTACACTAGAGTTGAACTAGCTCTATAGCCTAGTACAAATAATTATACACTTGATATGAACTAGCTTTATAAGCTAGTTAAAATAATTTTACAATAGAGTTGACCTAGCTCTATAGCCAAATACAAATGATTTAACACTAGAGTTGAACTAGTTCTGTAGTCTATTACAAATGATTTTACATTAGAGTTGAACTAGCTCTATAAGCTAGATTAAATAATTTTACACTAGAGTTGACCTAGCTCTATAGCCTAATAAAAATGATTTTACACTAGAGTTGAACTAGTTCTATAGCCTATTACAAATGATTTTACACTAGAGTTGAGCCAGCTCGACAAGCTAGTTCAAATAATTTTACACTAGAGTTGAACTAGCTCTATAGCCTAGTACAAATAATTATCCACTTGATATGAACTAGCTTTATAAGCTAGTTAAAATAATTTTACAATAGAGTTGACCTAGCTCTATAGCCTAATACAAATGATTTTACACTAGAGTTGAACTAGTTCTGTAGTCTATTACAAATGATTTTACATTAGAGTTGAACTAGCTCTATAAGCTAGATTAAATAATTTTACACTAGAGTTGAACTAGCTCTATAAGCAAGTTCAAATAATTTTACACTAGAGTTGCACTAGCTCTATGGCCTAGTACAAATAATTTTACACTAGAGTTGAACTAGCTCTATAAGCTAGTTCTAATAATTTTACACTAGAGTTGAACTAGCTCTATAGCCTAGTACAAATAATTTTACACTAGAGTTGAACTAGCACTATAAGCTAGTTTAAATAATTTTACTCTAGAGTTGAACTAGCTCTATAAGCAAGTTGAAATAATTTTACACTAGAGTTGCACTAGCTCTATGGCCTAGTACAAATAATTTTACACTAGAGTTGAACTAGCTCTATAAGCTAGTTCAAATAATTTGACACTAGAGTTGAACTAGCTCTATAGCCTAGTACAAATAATTTTACACTACAATTAAACTAGCTCTATAAGCTAGTTGAAATAATTTTACACTAGAGTTGAGCCAGCTCTATAAGCTAGTTCAAATAATTTTACACTAGAGTTGAACTAGCTTTATAGCCTAGTACAAATAATTTTACACTAGAGTTGAACTAGCTCTATAAGCTAGTTAAAATAATTTTACAATAGAGTTGACCTAGCTCTATAGCCTAATACAAATGATTTTACACTAGAGTTGAACTAGTTCTATAGCCTATTACAAATGATTTTACACTAGAGTTGAGCTAGCTCTATAAGCTAGTTCAAATAATTTTACACTAGAGTTGAACTAGCTCTATAGCCTAGTACAAATAATTTTACACTAAAATTGATCTAGCTCTATAAGCTAGTTGAAATAATTTTACACTAGAGTTGATCCAGCTCTATAAGCTAGTTCAAATAATTTTACACTAGAGTTGAACTAGCTCTATAAGCTAGTTGAAATAAATTTTTCACTAGAGTTTCACTAGCTCTATAGCCTAGTACAAATAATTTGACACTAGCGTTGAACTAGCTCTATAAGCTAGTTCAAATAATTTTACACTCGAGTTGAACTAGCTCTATAGCCTAGTACAAATAATTTTACACTAGAGTTGAACTAGCAGTGTAAGCTAGTTCAAATAATTTTACACTAGAGTTGAACTAGCTCTATAGCCTAGTACAAATAATTTTACACTAGAGTTGAACTAGCTCTATATGCTAGTTCAAATAATTTTACACTAGAGTTGACCTAGCTCTATAGCCTAATACAAATGATTTTACACTAGAGTTGAACTAGTTGTATAGCCTATTACAAATGATTTTACACTAGAGTTGAACTAGCTCTATAAGCTAGTTCAAATAATTTTACACTAGAGTTGAACTAGCTCTATAGCCTAGTACAAATAATTTTACACTAGAGTTGAACTAGCACTATAAGCTAGTTTCAATAATTTTACTTTAGAGTTGAACTAGCTCTATAAGCAAGTTGAAATAATTTTACACTAGAGTTGCACTAGCTCTATAGCCTAGTACAAATAATTTTACACTAGAGTTGAACTAGCTCTATAAGCTAGTTCAAATAATTTTACACTAGAGTTGACCTAGCTCTATAGCCGAATACAAATGATTTTACAGTAGAGTTGTACTAGTTCTATAGCCTATTACAAATGATTTTACACTAGAGTTGAACTAGCTCTATAGCCTAGTACAAATAATTTTACACTAGAGTTGAACTAGCACTATAAGCTAGTTTAGATAATTTTATACTAGAGTTGAACTAGCTGTATAAGCAAGTTGAAATAATTTTACACTAGAGTTGCACTAGCTCTATAGCCTAGTACAAATAATTTTACACTAGAGTTGAACTAGCTCTATAAGCTAGTTCAAATAATTTTACGCTAGAGTTGACCTAGCTCTATAGCCTAATAAAAATGATTTTACACTAGAGTTGAACTAGTTCTATAGCCTATTGCAAATGATTTTACACTAGAGTTGAGCCAGCTCTATAAGCTAGTTCAAATAATTTTACACTAGAGTTGAACTAGCTCTATAGCCTACTACAAATAATTATACACTTGATATGAACTAGCTTTATAAGCTAGTTAAAATAATTTTTCAATAGAGTTGACCAAGCTCTATAGCCTAATACAAATGACTTTACACTAGAGTTGAACTAGTTCTGTAGTCTATTACAAATGATTTTACATTAGAGTTGAACTAGCTCTATAATCTAGATTAAATAATTTTACACTAGAGTTGAACTAGCTCTATAAGCAAGTTGAAATAATTTTACACTAGAGTTGCACTAGCTCTATGGCCTAGTACAAATAATTTTACACTAGAGTTGAACTAGCTCTATAAGCTAGTTCAAATAATTTTACACTAGAGTTGAACTAGCTCTATAGCCTAGTACAAATAATTTGACACTAGCGTTGAACTAGCTCTATAAGCTAGTTCAAATAATTTTACACTCGAGTTGAACTAGCTCTATAGCCTAGACAAATAATTTTACACTAGA
>NW_021286205.1:168592-171662 GCF_002162155.2 Triticum dicoccoides
CTAGAGTTGCACTAGCTCTATAGCCTAGTACAAATAATTTTACACTAGAGTTGAACTAGCTCCATAAGCTAGTTCAAATAATTTTACACTAGAGTTGACCTAGCTCTATAGCCTAATAAAAATGATTTTACACTAGAGTTGAACTAGTTCTATAGCCTATTACAAATGATTTTACACTAGAGTTGAGCCAGCTCTATAAGCTAGTTCGAATAATTTTACACTAGAGTTGAACTAGCTCTATAGCCTAGTACAAATAATTATACACTTGATATGAACTATCTTTATAAGCTAGTTAAAATAATTTTACAATAGATTTGACCTAGCTCTATAGCCTAATACAAATGATTTAACACTAGAGTTGAACTAGTTCTGTAGTCTATTACAAATGATTTTACATTAGAGTTGAACTAGCTCTATAAGCTAGATTAAATACTTTTACACTAGAGTTGAACTAGCTCTATAAGCAAGTTGAAATAATTTTCCACTAGAGTTGCACTAGCTCTATGGCCTAGTACAAATAATTTTACACTAGAGTTGAACTAGCTCTATAAGCTAGTTCAAATAATTTTACACTAGAGTTGAACTAGCTCTATAGCCTAGTACAAATAATTTTACACTACAATTAAACTAGCTCTATAAGCTAGTTGAAATAATTTTACACTAGAGTTGAGCCAGCTCTATAAGCTAGTTCAAATAATTTTACACTAGAGTTGAACTAGCTTTATAGCCTAGTACAAATAATTTTACACTAGAGTTGAACTAGCTCTATAAGCTAGTTAAAATAATTTTACAATAGAGTTGACCTAGCTCTATAGGCTAATACAAATGATTTTACACTAGTGTTGAACTAGTTCTATAGCCTATTACAAATGATTTTACACTAGAGTTGAGCTAGCTCTATAAGCTAGTTCAAATAATTTTACACTGGAGTTGAACTAGCTCTATAGCCTAGTACAAATAATTTTACACTAGAGTTGAACTAGCACTATAAGCTAGTTTAAATAATTTTACACTAGAGTTGGACTAGCTCTATAAGCAAGTTGAAATAATTTTACACTAGAGTTGCACTAGCTCTATAGCCTAGTACAAATAATTTTACACTAGAGTTGAACTAGCTCTATAAGCTAGTTCAAATAATTTTACACTAGAGTTGACCTAGCTCTATAGCCGAATACAAATGATTTTACACTAGAGTTGAACTAGTTCTATAGCCTATTACAAATGATTTTACACTAGAGTTGAACTAGCTCTATAAGCTAGTTCAAATAATTTTACACTAGAGTTGAACTAGCTCTATAGCCTAGTACAAATAATTTTACACTAGAGTTGAACTAGCTCTATAAGCTAGTTCAAATAATTTTACGCTAGAGTTGACCTAGCTCTATAGCCTAATAAAAATGATTTTACACTAGAGTTGAACTAGTTCTATAGCCTATTACAAATGATTTTACACTAGAGTTGAGCCAGCTCTATAAGCTAGTTCAAATAATTTTACACTAGAGTTGAACTAGCTCTATAGCCTACTACAAATAATTATACACTTGATATGAACTAGCTTTATAAGCTAGTTAAAATAATTTTTCAATAGAGTTGACCTAGCTCTATAGCCTAATACAAATGACTTTACACTAGAGTTGAACTAGTTCTGTAGTCTATTACAAATGATTTTACATTAGAGTTGAACTAGCTCTATAATCTAGATTAAATAATTTTACACTAGAGTTGAACTAGCTCTATAAGCAAGTTGAAATAATTTTACACTAGAGTTGCACTAGCTCTATGGCCTAGTACAAATAATTTTACACTAGAGTTGAACTAGCTCTATAAGCTAGTTCAAATAATTTTACACTAGAGTTGAACTAGCTCTATAGCCTAGTACAAATAATTTGACACTAGCGTTGAACTAGCTCTATAAGCTAGTTCAAATAATTTTACACTCGAGTTGAACTAGCTCTATAGCCTAGACAAATAATTTTACACTAGAATTGAGCTAGCTCTATAAGCTAGTTAAAATAATTTTACAATAGAGTTGACCTAGCTCTATAGCCTAATACAAATGATTTTACACTAGAGTTGAACTAGTTCTATAGCCTAATACAAATGATTTTACACTAGAGCTGAACTAGCTCTATAAGCTAGTTCAAATAATTTTACACTAGAGTTGGCCTAGCTCTATAGCCTACTACAAATAATTTTACACAAGAGTTGAACTAGCACTATAAGCTAGTTAAAACAATTTTACACTAGAGTTAAGCCAGCTCTATAAGCTAGTTCAAATAATTTTACACTAGAGTTGAACTAGCACTATAAGCTAGTTTAAATAATTTTACACTAGAGTTGAACTAGCTCTATAAGCAAGTTAAAATAATTTTACAATAGAGTTGAACTAGCTCTATAGCCTAGTACAAATAATTTTACACTAGAGTTGGACTAGCTCTACAAGCTAGTTCAAATAATTTTACAATAGAGTTGAACTAGCTCTATAGCCTAGTACAAATAATTTTACACTAAAATTGAACTAGCTCTATAAGCTAGTTGAAATAATTTTACACTAGAGTTGAGCCAGCTCTATAAGCTAGTTCAAATAATTTTACACTAGAGTTGAACTAGCTCTATAACCTAGTTGAAATAAATTTCTCCCTAGAGTTGCACTAGCTCTATAGCCTAGTACAAATAATTTGACACTAGCGTTGAACTAGCTCTATAAGCTAGTTCAAATAATTTTACACTCGAGTTGAACTAGCTCTATAGCCTAGTACAAATAATTTTACACTAGAGTTGAACTAGCACTATAAGCTAGTTCAAATAATTTTACACTAGAGTTGAACTATCTCTATAGCCTAGTACAAATAATTTTACACTAGAGTTGAACTAGCTCTATAAGCTAGTTCAAATATTTTACACTAGAGTTGACCTAGCTCTATAGCCTAATACAAATGATTTTACACTAGAGTTGAACTAGTTCTATAGCCTATTAAAAATGGTTTTACACTAGAGTTGAACTAGCTCTATAAGCTAGTTCAAATAATTTTACACTAGAGTTGAACTAGCTCTATAGCCTAGTACAAAA
>NW_021286205.1:173287-173846 GCF_002162155.2 Triticum dicoccoides
GTACAAATAATTTTATACTAGAGTTGAACTAGCTCTATAAGCTAGTTCAAATAATTTTACACTAGAGTTGACCTAGCTCTATAGCCTAATACAAATGATTTTACACTAGAGTTGAACTAGTTCTATAGCCTATTAAAAATGGTTTTAAACTAGAGTTGAACTAGCTCTATAAGCTAGTTCAAATAATTTTACACTAGAGTTGAACTAGCTCTATAGCCTAGTACAAAAAAATTTACACTAGAGTTGAACTAGCACTATAAGCTAGTTTAATTAATTTTACACTAGAGTTGAACTAGCTCTATAAGCAAGTTGAAATAATTTTACACTAGAGTTGCACTAGCTCTATAGCCTAGTACAAATAATTTGACACTAGCATTGAACTAGCTCTATAAGCTAGTTCAAATAATTTTACACTCGAGTTGAACTAGCTCTATAGCCTAGTACAAATAATTTTATACTAGAGTTGAACTAGCACTATAAGCTAGTTCAAATAATTTTACACTAGAGTTGAACTATCTCTATAGCCTAGTACAAATAATTTTACACTAGAGTTGAACTA
>NW_021286206.1:0-1057 GCF_002162155.2 Triticum dicoccoides
ACAAGCTCAGGGTCACCACCTGGGTCCTTAGCCTACTCGTTGATGTCAACGTCTACATAGAACCCATCAGAAGGGGTTGCAGCGTCTTCTGTAAAAATGTAGATTATAGCAACATGAGTACAAAGGTACTCAGCAAGACTTACATCAGATCCTACATACATGCATAGTATCAAGAAGGGTTGGTGGAGTTATTGCAGCAAGCCAGCTTTGACTCTTGGCTAGGCTATCCTACGATACTCCAACTGAAATGGTTTTGCGCACACGAGTCCACTACTCACCACTTCAATACACTACCGAGGATCCGCCTCCGTCTTCCTACGGAAGAGCCATCCTCGGCACTCACACTTATCTTGAGGCTTTTAGTAGTTTCCATTTACTTGTCTATGAACTGTATAGGCAACCAAGTAGTCCTTTACCGCGGACACGGCTATTCGAATAGATCATGTTAACCCTGTAGGGGTGTACTTCTTCATACATGTTTCCACCACTTAGCGTCTGCACACGACATGTGCTCGGCAGACTTCAAGCGAAAGCCGACGTGGGTGTAGACCACGACCTACCTAAACACTTAAGCCTCTAGTCCAGGTTTATCGCCTATTCAGGTTCCATCCGCAGGGAGTCCGACCGAGGTTTCCCATACGGCCCCGAACGATGTGAACAGGGTTCCTGAGATACCTAACGGGTATTCGGTACACCCGGCCACGTACCTACCGCATCACAGCCCACCCCTACGGTCAGCGCTGTCCACGGCCTCCAGTAGGCTACAAACACCAGAAACTACTTGCAACTCCTGGACAGAGAGCTAGGGTGAATAAGAAGTCGAGCGGGGTCATATTTCAGGGCCCAATGCATGGTAGTAGCTGTATCTTAAATCACGCATACAGATCTCAGTGCTTAAGGTCGGCTTCAATGAAACAACCCACCATGTACTCCTACATGGCCTCTCATCGATACCTTTACCAAATCGTGTTCACCACACCACTCTCATTACCGACATAATCATTTCACTCTAGCCCATCACCCAGATGAACCAGACCTGACACGACTCTAAGCATAG
>NW_021286207.1:0-1213 GCF_002162155.2 Triticum dicoccoides
TTTCCTACGCACACGCAAGATCATGTGATGCATAGCAACGAGGGGAGAGTATTGTCTACGTACCCAACGCAGACCGACTGCGGAAGCAATGACACGACGTAGAGGAAGTAGTCGTACGTCTTCTCGATCCAACCGATCAAGCACCGAAACTACGGCACCTCCGAGTTCGAGCACACGTTCAGCTCGATGACGATCCCCGGACTCCGATCCAGCAAAGTGTCGGGGAAGAGTTCCGTCAGCACGACGGCGTGGTGACAATCTTGATGAACTATAGCAGCAGGGCTTCGCCTAAACTCCGCTACAGTATTATCGAGGAATATGGTGGCTGGGGGCGCCGCACACGGCTAAGGAATAGATCACGTGGATCAACTTGTGTCCCTTTGGTGCTAGCCCTGCCCCTCTATTTATATGTTGAGCCCCGGGGTCGAAACTTGGAGCAAAAGCCTCCTCAAAGTCGGTTTTGCCCGAAAGGCAAGAGTCCCACTCGGACTCCAGGACCAAACGCCACAATCCTTGGCGTCTGGCCCAGACGCCATGGGCCTCGGCGTCTGGCCCAGGGCCAGACGCCAGGGTCTCCGGCGTTTGGCCCCCTGGCCTCCGCAAAACTCCTTTTGCACCGACCTAAAGCCTCATGGGCTTGACCCCTTGGCCTAACCATATCATCCAATATATGAATCTTTACGTCTCGACCATTTCGAGACTCCTCATCATGTCCCCAATCTCATCCGGGACTCCGAACTCCTTCGGTACATCAAAACATGTAAACTCATAATATAACTGTCATCGTAACCTTAAGCGTGCGGACCCTATGGGTTCGAGAACAATGTAGACATGACCGAGACACGTCTCTGGTCAATAACCAATAGCGGGACCTGGATGCCCATATTGGCTCCTACATATTCTACGAAGATCTTTATCGGTCAGACCGCATAACAACATACGTTGTTCCCTTTGTCATCGGTATGTTACTTGCCCGAGATTCGATCGTCGGTATCCAATACCTAGTTCAATCTCGTTACCGGCAAGTCTCTTTACTCGTTCCGTAATACATCATCTCACAACTAACATATTAGTTGTAATGCTTGCAAGGCTTATGTGATGTGTATTACCGAGAGGGCCCAGAGATACCTCTCCGACAATCGGAGTGACAAATCCTAATCTCGAAATACGCCAACCCAACATCGACCATTGGAGACACCTGTAGTACTCCTTT
>NW_021286208.1:0-897 GCF_002162155.2 Triticum dicoccoides
AGGTGGGATAGCGATCGAGATGAAGGGGGATCGAGATCGAGTGTCCATGAAATTTAAAAATATTCATGATAGTTCAAAAAGTACCCATGAAATACAATCGAGAAATGAAGGCTACGATTTAAATACAATCGATCTTAGCTAGCTATCTGTTCACAATCTTCTTGCCCTTCTTTTTCGCAAATGGAGTTCTTCTGTGGAACGGACGTCCTTTAGGTAGGGTGGTCCTGCTTCTTCTTGTGGTGTATGCTGCTACTTCATCATCGTCGTCATGTTCGATCCTCGGGTCGCCGTACTTGTCGAAGTCTTGCTCATTGGCTACTCCATCCATTCCGATGATCTTCCTTTTGCCTCTCCTCACGACAACACGACTGGGCTTTGGCGGGTCGGTAATGAAGAAGCATTGGTCCACTTGGGAGCCCGTACCCATGGCTCATTTTTCGCGGTGACGTTTGCGCCCGCGGTCTTGGATTTGGCTTCGGGTATAACCATGGTGGTGAAATACCGGTCTTCTTTTATGACGTTCTTGGCCCATCTGACACGGAACATCGGGACCTTCTCTCCAGCGTAGCTCAGCTCCCAGATCTCCTTGATCCTTCTGTAGTATCTGTCCTTGTCGTTACCGGTGTAGGATTCCATCGTTACCCCGGAGTTCTGATAACCATCGCTCTTCATGTCCTTGGCCTCGGTGTAGAATGTGTAGCCGTTGATATCGTACGCCTCATAGGTCATCAGGTTGTGCTCGGCGCCCTGTGACAAGGCGAATATGAGTTGTTCTTCCGCGGAAGAATCCTCATGTAAAGGGTACGACAGAAGCTTATGCTTGAACCAACGCGTGAAACATGAGTTGTGCTCTTTGAGTGTATCTCCGTCCGTCCTCTGTTGGCCTCGGTCATTGTA
>NW_021286209.1:0-980 GCF_002162155.2 Triticum dicoccoides
AATCGGAGTGACAAATCCTAATCTCGAAATACGCCAACTCAACATCGACCATTGGAGACACCTGTAGTACTCCTTTATAATCACCCAGTTACGTTGTGACGTTTGGTAGTACCCAAAGTGTTCCTCCGGCAAACGGGAGTTGCATAATCTCATAGTCATAGGAACATGTATAAGTCATGAAGAAAGCAATAGCAACATACTAAACGATCGTGTGCTAAGCTAATGGAATGGGTCATGTCAATCAGATCATTCAACTAATGATGTGACCTCGTTAATCAAATAACAACTCATTGTTCATGGTTAGGAAACATAACCATCTTTGATTAACGAGCTAGTCAAGTAGAGGCATACTAGTGACACTTTGTTTGTCTATGTATTCACACATGTATTATGTTTCCGGTCAATACAATTCTAGCATGAATAATAAACATTTATCATGAAATAAGGAAATAAATAATAACTCATTGAAAACTTATCAAGTGTCTTGTCAAGGTATGTACTCATTGTAACACAGGCAAGAAACCTTTTTCTTTGACTGTTCCATTTTGAACTACTTCAAAATCTTGTCAAGGTATGTACTCATTGAAAACTTATCAAGTGTCTTGATCTATCTCTATAGATCTTGATACTTAATATGTAAGCAGCTTCACCGAGGTCTTTCTTTGAAAAACTCCTTTCAAACACTCCTTTATGCTTTGCAGAATAATTCTACATTATTTCCGATCAACAATATGTCATTCACATATACTTATCAGAAATGTTGTAGTGCTCCCACTCACTTTCTTGTAAATACAGGCTTCACCGCAAGTCTGTATAAAACCATATGCTTTGATCAACTCATCAAAGCGTATATTCCAACTCCGAGATGCTTGCACCAGTCCACAGATGGATCGCTGGAGCTTGCATATTTTGTTAGCACCTTTAGGATTGACAAAACCTTCTGGTTGTATCATATACAACTCTTCTTTAATAAATCCATT
>NW_021286210.1:0-1561 GCF_002162155.2 Triticum dicoccoides
TCGGTAAATATGGGCTTTTATATTCGCAAATTTGGGCTAAAATATGCCATTACATATAAAAACTAGTCAAAAAAACTTGTTGAAGGCAGAGAAGTCTCCGTCGTCGCCGTCATCGTCGACCTTCTCCTCCTTGACTCGGGCGCCCCTGCTGGACCCCTCCCCGGCTGGTGGCGGCGGCGGCGGCGCGTCATCGTCGTCGTCGCTGTCGTCGATGATGACGACGCCGTCTTCGTCGCGGCCTAGGCGGCGCTGCGCGAAGCGCTCTAGGGCGGCGCTCTGGCGCTCCCTCGCCATCTTCAGGGAGTCTTGGCGTGCCCATTCAAGGGCCGCGTCGTCGTCGAGCTCGACCTCGCCGTGCTCCGCCTTCACCGGCGCCAGCAGCCCCGGCTCCGTCTTCACCAGAGCCAGCCCCGGCTCTGTCTTCACCGGCGCGAGACCCGGCTCCGTCTTCGGCTTGACGAAGCGCGGGGGAGGAGCCGACGAGGAGGCGCGCCGGCCGCCCTCGCTGATGACAATGCCGGCGCTGCGTGTACGCCGGCCGAGCGGCGTCTCCGCCGCGGGCTCGGCCTTGACGTCGAGCAGCGATGGAGTGCCGGAGGAGTGGGAGGAAGAACGCGACGAGAAAGAGGAGGAGGAGGAGCCGAACCTCCCCGGCGCCCATTGCCCGTCGCGTCGGCGGTGCGTCGGGGCGGCTATCCTCGCCGGGGGGTACGCCAACGGTGGGTTGTTGCCGCCCTCGAGGTGCGCCAGCACGCCGTCGAAGGTGCGGCCGGGGACGCCCCACCAGAGGTGGCGCCCCTCGCTGTTCTTGGTGCCGACCACCGGCGCCCCGTTGGTGGACGCCAGCCGTTGCTGCTGGCGGCGCTCGAAGTACGCCGCCCAAGCCGCGTTGTTGTCGGCGGCGTACTGGGGAAGGGAGCGCTCGGCGTCGGTGAGTGAGGCGCGTGCGATCTCGACCTCGTCGGCGAAGTACGATGGCTTGGTGACGGCGTCGGGCAACGGGGGAATGGGCACTCCCCCATTGCTGAGCCTCCAGCCCGTCGTCCCGGCGCGCATGTCCGGCGACGCCGGGATGTTCGCCTGGAACAGGAGCCAGGACTCCTGTTCACGGAGCGAACGGCGGCTGAAGCCGTTGGCCGCCGCCTCGTCTCCGGGGAAACGCTCGGCTATCGGGGAGAGGGAGTGGCTGGGGAGAAGAGATCGGCGGGAGAGGGAGGACTGGGGGTGGCACTCCAACGCAGGCGAGCGAGACCATATATAGCCGAGGGAGGGGAGGCGTCGGCGCGCCGCCCCGTGATGCGCCGCCCGTGAGAGGAATCAATGGAAAAGCTGACCGGCGACGGCCTTGCCATTGATTCCCCGTGGGAAACCGAGGCGTCGGGAAGACGAGGCGGGCGGTGTCGCTGACGCGGCTGCCCAACGACGCGGCTGCCACGTGGCGCTTTCGCGCCAAAAACGATTCGCCCGGCGCCCCCGAGCGCCCCCCAGCGCGCCGGGTTCGGGTTGGGTCCGCCGGCGCCAATTTCGGTCCGAGCCGACGAAAAATGGGCCCCTGGGGGCG
>NW_021286211.1:0-1946 GCF_002162155.2 Triticum dicoccoides
GAAATAAATAAATATGATGATACTAGGATATTAGTTTGTATTGTTATGCATTATGGTGTTAGTATCGTAAAGTAGTATCCTATAAATTGTATTACCCTATGATTTTTTTATGCTATGACACCTTATCAAGTACTATACGTATATGGCAGCAAAATATGAGTTGCAAATAGACATATTTATATGATGATATCTGATTAATACTGGTACCAATGTCTTGTAATCAAATTTCAATGTAGGCTTAAACAAAATACGTAAAGATCGCTTAGAAAGTCCTATTTTGATTCCATTGGCGTTCTTGCAGAAGAGCCATAAGAGAGGCCACTTACCACTTTTTTCTCGGCTTAACAGTTGGTCACACGAAATTTTAGTCATGCATTGAGAACTTGGTCTATTCCTTTTGTACCATCCAAATTATAACCAGGTTGAACAATAAGGTTTAAAATATTAGGTATTTTTTTCTTCCATAGTTGCTCGCATGCACATGTATTTAGCATGTCAACAATAATGAAGCCAACTAGAATTATAGATTTACCAAAAATTACTTTAGAGCATATAAGAACTGTTGATCGAGAAAGAGATATTAGGTAGTTCAATGGTCATGGATATTCTTCGAATTTAAAAGGAGCAATACTATCTTCAATTTCATTTTAAGGATTGTAGAAAAGTTCTCCATTTTATTTCTAACATAGCTGTTCGAAACTACCTGCCTTGGATATTTACCATTATGGGCAATGGATAACACATTGATTTTTACTCTAGGCCAAGAAAAAGACCATGCTCAGGTCCTAGCATGCAACTGACAGATATGCCCAGTAGAGCCCACATGATGGCTTGATGGCAGCCCTGATGATTTCGTAAAATGTATTATATGTATCTTTTGTGGTCCTTTTTCATGGGGACATAGAGACAAGTTAGAACTTTGATGCAAATTGTTCAATCTTATTTGAGCTTGTTAAAACTTTTGTAATCCTCTAGAATGCATTTCCATGATTTCTACAAAAAAGCGAAAATAGAATAAAGAAGTTCTCTGAAACTTGATGGTTCTCACTATTTAGAATTTTATTAAATAAATAGTAATGAAGTGGCGCGACCCCATAGTGTTGGAAATAATAGGCTTGATAGTTGTTGATGTTTCGAAGTTTCCATATTATATGCCAAACATTTTCCTTGTGAATCAAATTATGATATCGCATTATGCATGACACCACTGTGGCATTCCATCGGGTGCCACTAATTTCGCTGGCCAACGAGCGATCCTAATGGCGGAAACTCCTGGATTCCGGCTATGAGTTGATTAAACATTTGTAACAGAAATGTTATGATGGGCAAGAGTTTTGGCTATCTTATGGGCTCGCGTTGCAAGCAAAAGATGGAACACTTCTCTGGCTAATAGGAGAGATCGTGATACCGAAGGGAAAAATTGGTAATGGTTACGATTGTCCTTCTTAGCCTACACAGTCCCAAGGACATATACCACCTTTTTGGCCCACTATCCATATTAAGAGATAGATTTTCTGAGATATCAATAACTAAAGTTTGCACTAGTGAGACTTGAGTAGATGGAATGAGTGGGTAGCATCACAAAAACTTTATTTCTATTTGCGTTTGACATCTTTTGGTGCGCACTTTTTACCTTACAAAAACAAAAGTTAAAAAACATAATAAGTGCAATAAGAGGATCACAAGTCTTTTTCAAGCTAGATTAACTTTTGACATGGGGCATAGAAGGTTTTGATGAATCTCTAGAGGTTGGAATATATATAACTGAGCTTGTGTCGCCTTGTATAAATATGAACTATCTTATTTTGAGCTTGTAGGAACAATAAGGATACAAGGCATTGATTGTAAGCTAGACGATGACATATTATTATTATTATTATTATTATTATTATTATTATTATTATTATTATTATTATTATTATTATTATTATTATTATTATTATTAT
>NW_021286212.1:0-1097 GCF_002162155.2 Triticum dicoccoides
AATTCTCCCAGTCAATCTCGTCGGCTTGTGATCCTGGCATGGTTAGCAGCAATAGAAACACACAAGAATATGATCCTACAGACTACGAACAAGTGGTGGTGGTGGGTGTCACAAATCCGTCAAGCAAATCTCAAATTCTTACCAGTTCTTACCCAGCAGCAGGCGGTGATCGGCAACCGTTGTAGTCAAAAACTCTCAAAGCTTGGATAGAGCGATTACCAGGGAGAGTCAAACGCACGACGTAGATGTATGTGGAGCTGGGAAGGCTTATAATATGGTAGCAAAAAGGGTCAGCAATAATCAATTCAGAGATGCAAAGTTGAATAAACGCTCAACGACGGTACTGTGCTGGTCCTAGGCTAGACTGTGCTAGAGACGCGAGCCTAGAACACTAACAAAATCACGGCGCGGCACGTAAACAAGGGAAAAGCACACTCTGGAATTTTTTTCGCTCTTTTTTTTGCGCTCTTTTTTTTTGCGCTGCTTTTTTTTTTGCGAAAAAACACTATAATGGCGAGTGTCTCAAAACTCTTCTTAGCTCAAACTGACAGGATGGCCACGAAATTTTTTCGACCAATTTTTTTTTTTTGACTGCCCGGACCCAAAAACTGGAAACGGGTCAAAAAAAACTTCCTATAATGGCACCTGTCTCAAAACACTCAGAAACACCTAAAAATAGGATAGCCAGAAAATTTTTCGAAAAATGCGTTTTCGAAAAATTTTGGGCCTAAACGGAGCGTGGCTACCCGACTCTTTTTTTTTTCCGAAACCTACTCCGGCAAGGAAACACGAATCGGAAACTAGATGGATCTCGAAAACAAACCTAATAAGCAAGGAACTCGGATTGGTGGTGGATATATGGTGGTGGTATATGGCAGCGGTGGTGGTAGCGGTGGTAGTATATGGATATGGATCGGTGGTGGTATATGGACACGGATTGGTGGTGGTATATGGATACGGATTCGGAGCGGTGGTGGTAGATGGCAGGGGCGATGATGATGGTGCGGCGGCGGCGTGACAACTTATGACCAGAACTCGAAACTCTAAAAGACTAGACTCTAAGACCAGCAACTAGACCGACGATGCAACCGCAAATT
>NW_021286213.1:0-1776 GCF_002162155.2 Triticum dicoccoides
ATGATTTCTAGTGCAAACTATTCAATAATCTATTTATGTTATCCAGAACAAAAATACTTCACACACTTTTGTGTTTTGTCTAATTGCAGGTGTATGGGACATTTGTACAATCCACATATGAAGATAAGGAAGAAAGAGATGTTTATTTGCTGTCCAAAAAGTTCTCTCACGTCACTTTTGGCCCAAGAGAAGATAGAGTCCAAGTCTCTCACGTTCTGGATTCAGATTCGGACTGCACAGACACACCTGACTCAAAACGCACACAAGTTTTTCATACGGACTCCAAATTGGGTGATTCTTTTTTTGTTCGAAACTAGATTTCGTGCACTTTCCAACCCAATTGGAATCACCTTCAAATTCGTCCGGAGCGTTGAGTTGTGGACGAAACAATCTGATGCTGCAGCAGAATCCGAGTCAAACTACAAGTCCAAAGGTGTTACATCACCTCCACTTGGGCCCATTGGCCTTGTACGACCTAAATTTAGTTTTAGGCTGCCTTGGGACGTCCTCCCACCTCCTTGGCCTCCACCCCTTGCTCCTATATAAGTAGATCCATCTAGTAGCTTTTCCTGGGGGTTTTATTTAGATTAAAAGTTCGCCATAGCTGCAACTTCGCGTACTTCGTTTGTGTTCAACGACCAGACAAAGGCGTCACAGAACCCCACCTTGATCAATAAAGCTTTCATCTTATATTCGCAATATCCAGATTGCAATCTCAGTTTCTTGCTTGTTCTTCGTTTGCTCGCAGGAAACAGACCCTCGTGGTCAGGTTGATCGTGCTCCGGCGTGGTCAATAACCTCTCGGAGTTGGTTTAGCGATTGCTAAGGCGCGACGTCCTCGCACGTTCGTAGTCGGATCGTCAAAGTCGACTTCCTCCAAAGCGAAATCCATCATCTCATCGAAAGACGGGACACCTTTGCCTCTATCAGAAGTTTTGACTACAACGGTTGCCGATCACCACCTGCTGCTGGGTAAGAACTGGTAAGAATTTGAGGTTTGCTTGACGGGTTTGTGATACACCACCACAACTTCTTAGTAGTCTGTAGGATCATATTCTTGTGTGTTTCTATTGCTGCTAACCATGCCAGGACCACAAGCCGACGAGATTGACTGGGAGAACTTATCGAACAAGGAGCTTCAAGATAAGTTTCAGCAAATGATGACTGAACAGGTGCAAGATGTGCTGAACAATTTTGAAGAGGCCATGGAGAAGATTACTGGCCTTGAGAAGACGTTCGAAACAAAGCTCGATAACAGATTTAATGAACTGCTTGCGCGTCTTCCACCACCGGCTGCACCTGTCGCACCTCTGCAATAACAACAACTACGCCCCCTTCCGAATCAGTATGGACGAGCACAGCGTGTTCCTATTGAGCCAGGACAAAATTCTGGTGCCGCTGCTACTGCTGTTGGTGCTTCTTTGGCTCCTGCTACTGCTGCTGCTGGTACCCAGGAGGATGATGATTATGTGGGAGATTATGAGGATGAGGTTGATCAAAATCCGAACTACGTGCAGCCACCAGCACCACCACCACCAGGTCGACCTCAGGTATATATTCGTAATGGTAGGCCTGCACCACCACCTCAGGTACGAGATGATGTCCATATTCCTAAACTGAAATTGAATATTCCACCATTTGAGGGTAGATATGTTCCTGATATATATCTTACTTGGGAGTTAGAAACTGAACAACGTTTTACATGTTTACAATATCCCGAGGAGAGACGGGTTGCTGCTGCTGTTTGTGCTTTCACTAGTTTTGCATGTGTCTGGT
>NW_021286214.1:0-1028 GCF_002162155.2 Triticum dicoccoides
ATAGCTGCCAGGAAACAATATGTCCTAGAAGGACCGCTAGGTGACGCTCCCGTCCCAGAGAACCAAGACATTATGAATGCTTGGCAAACTCGCGCTGATGATTACTCCCTCGTTCAGTGCGGCATGCTTTACAGCTTAGAACCGGGGCTCCAAAAGCGTTTTGAGCATCACGGAGCATATGAGATGTTCGAAGAGCTGAAACTAGTTTTCCAAGCTCATGCCCGGGTCGAGAGATATGATGTCTCCGACAAGTTCTACAGTTGTAAGATGGAGGAAAACAGTTCTGTCAGTGAGCACATCCTGAAGATGTCTGGGTTGCACAACCGTATGACCCAGCTGAACATTAACCTCCCAGATGAGGCGGTCATTGACAGAATCCTCCAGTCGCTCCCACCAAGCTACAAGAGCTTTGTGATGAACTACAACATGCAGGGGATGGAAAAGACCATTCCGGAAGTGTTCTCGATGCTGAAGTCAGCAGAGGCTGAAATCAAGAAAGAACATCAAGTGTTGATGGTCAATAAGACCACTAGGTTCAAGAAGGGCAAGGGTAAGAAGAACTTCAAGAAGGACAACAAGGAGGTTGCCGCGCCTGGTAAGCCAGTTACCGGGAAGAAGTCAAAGAATGGACCTAAGCCTGAGACTGAGTGCTTTTATTGCAAGGGGAAGGGTCACTGGAAGCGGAACTGCCCCAAATACTTAGCAGATAAGAAGGCCGGCAAAACCAAAGGTATATTTGATATACATGTAATTGATGTGTACCTTACCAGTACTCGTAGTAACTCCTGGGTATTTGATACCGGTGCCGTTGCTCATATTTGTAACTCACAGCAGGAGCTGCGGAATAAACGGAGACTGGCGAAGGACGAGGTGACGATGCGCGTCGGGAATGGTTCCAGAGTCGATGTGATCGCCGTCGGCACGCTGCCTCTACATTTACCTACGGGATTAGTTTTGAACCTTAATAATTGTTATTTAGTGCCAAGTTTGAGCATGAACATTGTATCTGGATCTCGTTTAATACGAGA